>NC_041411.2:50269748-50569748 GCF_900747795.2 Erpetoichthys calabaricus | reverse complement strand
CTGCTATGATCATATATTTTTAAACGTGAAAATTGTTTCACTGTGTAGGATTCTGGGTTTATTTCTACACTCTACATGTTGTAAATGAAATGTGCAAGCTCTGAGATGTTGTTAAGGACATGCCTTATAACGGAATATTTTATGAGAAAAATGACATGGTTAAGTGCAGCATCTAATTAAAGGCAAAGCCATGTCAGTTACATCGATAATACCACCACAATGGAGTTATAAACTACTGTACTAATAACTGTAGCCATGTTTCTCTCGGTTGTAGCTCTTGTGTATTTGCTGATTTGATTTTTTTTTTTCTTTAGTATAACGCGTTCGCGTGCACCAGTGTGGCTCTGGGAGGACAGAACAGTTGCAGCACAAACCGATCTGATTTCAAATCTCAGCCTTTGTTTTCATAGTGTTGTCAAGGGTTTTACTAAACCATAACCAAACAAAGCGTGTGGGGTGATCGGTGTCTGCAGACTGGTCTAACGAGTGTGTATATGTGAGTGAATGTTCCCTATGACGGACTGGTGCTATGTTTAAGACTGGTTTCTGCCTTGCCTCTGATACAGGTGGGATAGACCCCAATTCTCGGCGGCCACATTTTGGAATAAAAAGGGTGTTTTTTTAACACACTCATTAGAATCTACTGTATAAAGTTTGGGGAATTTATATTGCAAATTGTTTAATAGTTTATGTTCATTATGTTTCATTGTTTGTGCAATATAGGATTTGTGCTTATGTATGTAAATGTTTTATGGTTTAGTAAGGTTTGGAAAATTATAGTTGTAAATATATGTAATTAAATTTTCTGGAGCAATGAAGAGTCAAATCTCCAACAACCTCTTTTTAAAGGAGTAAACTACCCAAAGGTTTATTTTTTGTGTTATGTCCTCTATGTATTTTGTAGTGATGACTGAGAATTTTTTTTAATCTCATGTTTTCAAGCACAGTGGAGAGAAAAAAGTTTAATAGATAGTAGAACCCAGTGGTGTATAACTGCAAGTGATATAAAAATGCATTCCCATGATTCTGTGCTTTTAAATTGAAGACAAGCATAACTGGGAGAGGCAGATCAGAAGCACAGTGACGTTGGAATGTGATTTCATGTTCATGATGTGCACTTACAATTCCAGAAGTATCAGGTTAACAATGTTTTATCAAAAAATGCATGTGTTTTGCACATTTTCAGCCTACGACTGGATAATTGATATGTGGATTATGTGACATGAGTAAAGTGTGATTTTTTTGTTTTTTTTGTTTTTCATTAATGTTTTTCCATATTGTTTGCTTTTGTACAGCATTGACCACCATTGGGATCTATAATGTTAAACTTTTTTCTCTCCATTCTTGAAAACATGAGATTATAAATTTTTTCTCATCTTCAACCCAAAATTTCACAGGGTATGTATTATATATAAAAATATAATTTTGTGGTGAAGTATTTCTTTAAATTATATGTATGTTAGGGCTGGGCAAGTTAACACGTTATTATTGCATTAACACATTAATTAATTAACGCCGACAATTATTTTGTCGCTCGTTAATGCAGTTTTTGTTATTATTATTATTTTGAAAACCTCAGTCTCGCTAGTGATTGATAGAGATCAGTGATCTTTTTGTTATAGTACTTTTCGATATGCTTTTGCTAGAGGGAAAGTAAACTTTGTTCATTTGACCTTGATTCCCTGCATGTGCATGAGTAAAAAAGAGCAAACAGTTTCTAAAATGGCATGTGGAGAGATACCAAAGTGAATGCTCAAAGCAAAATAATCCATGGATGGCATTTTTTGTATTATCGCTGAATCGGACTCTGATTTGTCGGACTCCGATTTTGATACAAGTGATCTGGAGATGTAGATCGAAAACGAAAGTGAGGTACTGGCATCAGCTGATCGTTCCCCAGCTGATCGTGGTGTGAACACGTTCATGTAGCTGATGCACCTATGGCAACATTTGCCTGTGAGGACAGACGCTTACTATGACAGGAGATACACACCTTATTGCGTCTCACTGAAACTGCCACCCCGTACACCTGTCTCAAAAAGGCAGCCAGCCCACCGTGCATTCTTGTTGGTCGTCAAGCGACCCCCTGCGCAGCTGCTGCTGCCGCAAACTGTAAACAGGCGCAGACAGCAGGCACAACAGGCAGCAACAGACTTTTTATTTTGATATGTGTGTAAACCATTGCTTTGTGTTCTTTTCCGAAAACTGAGTTTTTTGGAAAAAATATTAGCCCTCAGTGAGTTGCTACTGAACATAGACTGTTTATGCTGCTCCCTGATAAAAGAAAATGTTTCTGCTGGTATCTGTCCAGATAAAAAAGAAAACTGATTTAGAAATTTTAACTTTCTATTGCTCGGAAGGTGCCTGTTATAATGTTGTGATCGTGGCTCTGGACTCTGAGGGTAACTTGTTTTTCTGTAACAAACTAGATAAAACGTTAATACCCTGGCAGTGGCAAATTTCATTGGTTTTATATTTGATTTGATTACATTAATGTTTAAGTTGAGATTCACAAGAAGTATTTTAACTGCTACAATGTAAAGGGAATACTGCTGTTAAAAAGAACCTTATTTGTTTAAAGTGTTTGCAAACCAAATAAGGGCAGTACACAACTTCTGAGTTCATTATTGAAGTTTACACATAACAATGTGATTGTTGTGATTGTCTATGATTAATCGTTGCCCAGTACTAATATATATACATACACACTAGGGCAGGGGTCTGCAACTTTCACTATCAAAAGAGCCATTTTGCTCCCCCCCCCCTTCCTCCAAAGAAAAATAGTCTGGAGCCGCAAAACATAACACAGCTTATAAACTTTTAAAAGTTTTAATCTTTTTTTAGATTTTACATGTTACAACCACGGAATACAACAAACAGAAGTGCAGTGTGCATGTGTAGGGCTACTTTGAAATAAATTAAACTGAACTATGCAGGCCTATTTGGGTCCTTCCTATACCTGTGTAAAATTAAAATAAAAACTAGCCCACTTTAATATAAATAAAACATTTAGCTGTAGCTTAGCTGTTTTAAAAAAGTAAACATCAAATTCCATTTCAGTGTGCTGAATCAACTGAAACACCTGAACATACAAAAAAACCTACATCAGCTCCGGGTCCGAAATGAATGTGTTTTGTTTTTCTGAAAAATAATAGCCTATTAAATGCTATTGTTGTCACCTGTTTAAAGTGACTTCTGTTTCTGAAGTTCGCTGCTGATCATCTCTATGTCGGGGCTGTACAATGTGACTTTGACCTTCACACAGGACTGCAGGCTCTCATGTGTGAGGCAGGAGTGATATTTGGACTTTATGAAGTTCATGCTTGAGAAAACTTGCTCACTTAAGTATGTTGAGCCAAAGATGGACAGGACTCCAAATGCATATTTTTTCATGTTCATATACGTTTCGGGAATGGCACTCCATGTGTCGAAAACAAATTTGTCGGGTTTGAGGATGTTTTCAATATCACTCCATTTGTGCTCTTTAGCGAGAGTAGCCTTCTGACGGGTGACTTCTTCAAGATCCGCTGTCAGGCATTTGAACTTGGACACCCATTAATCTTTATCTGCTATGTCGTCCAGTTCAATTTCTAGATCGGGCTTACTCCTGTGAATGCGGATGTGTTCAGCAGGGATGGGTCGATGTCCAGGGGTGTGACAGGGAAGGAGAGAGTGTGTGTTTTTCCTTTCTGAACTCACTGAATCTTTCTCTAAATGCAGCTTGCATTTTCTGAACAATTTCCTGTTTGTTTTTAAAGTCGGAGAATAGATGCTCTGATATTTTTATGAACGATTCTTTCATGTATTCTCCGTCTGTGAACGGCTTACCCCTCCTTACGATCTCTTGAGCTGCCACAAAACTAGCAGCTGTAGTTGACTGTGTAGAAGTGATCCACTTTTTGAAAGTATGTTTGCTCTGTTCAGCTTTCCATTGCAGTTCCGAAATTGCTCTCTTTCGCTTATCTTCACTTGGGTATTTTTCAGTGAATGCTGAGAGCTTGTTTTGAAAATGTGTTTCAACGTTACATTTTTTGTTGTTCGATAATTTATCGCCACATATTAAGCACACCGGTAAGCCAGCGTCGTTGGCGGTGAAGGCAAATGCTTCTGTCCACGCAGAATTAAACTCTCTAAATTAGATGTTAAAATGTATAACAGTAGTAGTAGTAGTAAATAAACATATATATATATATATATATATATATATATATAAATACAAGTTAAATTAAGAAATTGCCATTATTCATTTTCATGGTTTTTATTTTTTTGTCAAGGCCAAAGGGAGCCACTGCAAGGAGGCTGAAGAGCCGCATGTGGCTCCAGAGCCGCGGGTTGCCGACCCCTGCACTAGGGGGTTCACCCCCTGCTCGCTTCGCTTGCCAACCCCCCCGGCCTGCGCTATGCGCCAGCCACTTCATGTCTCTGCCGCTCGCGTTCTGAAGAGGGTGGCTGAACGCACCCCAAGGAGATGTGGTCGCTCCTCTGAAACCCCCTCTTAAATGGTGATACAATGGGAAAGAAAAACTTTTTTTTTTTTTTTTTTTTTTTTTTTTAAACCTCCTCTTTGCTCGATCAGCTGCTGACTTGCTGCTGCTGCCATGCCGCATGATCTGCATCTTGTGCGGCGCTTTGAACATTTAAAAGCCCGTATAGCAGCTGTCCTAGTCTTTGTTTTTTATTTCCGGCCCCGGGTGTGGTTAAATCTCTTGGCACAAACTCTCTTCTCGTGGGACATGAGTTCTTGATATTTTTTAGTTTATAATTTAAAGATGGAATAAGAATATGAAAATCTAACAACATCACATTAACGTCCGATAAATTCGGAAAAGAATGATACCAAACATATATATGTAGGTTTTAAAATAAGCCTAATTTAAAGCGCAACAGAAAATGCGACATAAAAATGTCACATAAAATCGTTGCACTTTTAGGCTCAGGATTTTACATATAGAGAGTAGATATATACTGTATATATATATATATATATATATATATATATATATAATATAATAATATAATAATCTCTTTCAACTTGCCTATGAGGTTTTTATATTAAGTTTATCTTTGTGATTTTTAATTAAATGGGGCCAGAAATGAAAGACTGCTTTTAAAAATGATATATATTTAATCAATAGCATTTATGTGCAAACATAGCCCTGTTCCATTCTACTTAATGGTAAAGCTTAGTTTTTCATATGAACTGTTCTGTGCAGATTTTAAATATTTATGTTGGGCTGGTTGGTCTAACATTCTGCCCAGTGAAGATCAGCTATACAAATAATAAGTTGTATTTGTAATTGTTATTCCAGAAAAGGGCAACTGGCTAAGGTGGACCAATATAAGAAATTTAAAAAAATGCAGATCAAAATTTAAATGAGGATTAATTTATAAAAAGAAGATACAAAGTCTCTTAAATATCCAAGATATAAAATGCATTTCTTTGGTGAAATGTCAAGGCTGCTTAAAAATGAATACCAGTGTTTACCATGCCTCAATCATTGTACTAGTTTTAGCAGTTATGTTACCCTATTAATGGTGGTGAATAGGTCATGTGTTCTAAAGTAGCATGAATTTGTTTGGGTGTGTCTTCCAAGTATTCAGCCTGAATAACCATGTTTTATCTTCCAGGATATAATTAGGGATCAAAGTCGGTTTTTCTTCACAAAAACACTCTTCAACAACTCCATTATTTACCTGAAGTGTAAGTGACAGTAGTTCACTGGTCTTGAATCGCAAATTAAGAATGGCTCTGACTGATTGTGATGGAGCAGTAATTTTTTTTTTTTTGTTTTTCACAGGGATAACCGAAGACTGTAAATCACCAGTGAACTTTAGCATATCCTGGCAATTGTACAATTCCTACTGCTACAACCATGTGTTTGGTCTGGATGTAGGTGCTACCATTCTCTTTGTTTTTTATGATCTGGAAGTCCATTCACAAATTCAAATATTCAGACCAAAGTGACATTCCCTGTAATTTGTTTGGTTATGTTCAAAGTTGTATTTCAAGAAGTACTAACTTTTTAATTTTTTTCCCATAGAAATCCAAGTTGAAATTCTTTAACATCAATGAAGAGCCTGAAGAGGGAGGAGGCGGGTTTTACCTTATTCACAAATACAAATCTATTGAGTGCAGGCAGCATAATAGTGGAAATGAGGTGAGTATCAACAGTTTTTATTAAAGCAAAAGTTATTATTTTGGTGAGAACATGCCATTCAACCCAACAAAAGTATTTTTCTTTTTAAAATAATATTTGTAAACAAATGGTGAAATTTGAAGTTCACCAGGGTGTTGCTGTAAATAGATAGATAGATACTTTATTAATCCCAAGGAGAAATTCACATACTCCAGCAGCAGCATACTGATACAAAAAACAATATTAAATTCAAGAGTAATAAAAATGCAGGTAAAAACAGACAATAACTTTAAATAATGTTAACGTTTACCCCCAGGTGGAATTGAAGAGTCGCATAGTTTGGGGGAGGAACGATCTCCTCAGTCTGTCAGTGGAGCAGGACAGTGACAGCAGTCTGTCGCTGAAGCTGCTCCTCTGTCTGGAGATGATACTGTTCAGTGGATGCAGTGGATTCTCCATGATTGACAGGAGCCTGCTCAGTGCCTGTCGCTTTGCTACAGATGTCAAACTGTCCAGCTCCATGCCTACAATAGAGCCTGCCTTCCTCACCAGTTCGTCTAGGCGTGAGGCGTCCTTTTTTATGCTGCCTCCCCAGCACACCACTGCGTAGAAGAGGGCACTCGCCACAACCGTCTGATAGAACATCTGCAGCATCTTATTGCAGATGTTGAAGGACGCCAGTCTTCTAAGGAAGTATAGTCAGCCCTGTCCTCTCTTGCACAGAGAATCAGTATTGGCAGTCCAGTCCAATTTATCATCCAGCTGCACTCCCAGGTATTTATAGGTCTGTACCTTCTGCACAAAGTCACCTCTGACAATCACGGGGTCTTTGAGGGGCCTGAGCCTCCTAAAATCCACCACCAGCTCCTTTGTTTTGCTGGAGTTCAGGTGTAGGTGGTTTGAATCGCACCATTTAACAAAGTCTTTGATGAGGTTCCTGTACTCCTCCTCCTGCCCACTCCTGATGCAGCCCACGATAGCTGTGTCGTCAGCGAACATTTGCACGTGGCAGGACTCCGAGTTGTATTGGAAGTCCGATGTAGATAGGCTGAACAGGACCGGAGAAAGTACAGTCCCCTGCAGCGCTCCTGTGTTGTTGACCACAATGTCAGACCTGCAGTTCCCGAGATGCACATACTGAGGTCTGTTTGTAAGATAGTCCACGATCCATGCCACTAGGTATGAATCTACTCCCATCTCTGTCAGCTTGTCCCTAAGGAGCAGAGGTTGGATGATGTTGAAGAAATAGACACTACATTTGTATTTAGACTGAAGGATGGTAAGCAGGCCTAAGAAATAAAACAAGATTTGACATCTGTGCTATATGTATCTGAAGTTTTGTGTGAAGAATTACTTATATTTCCTTTGTGTAAAAAATCCTCTTAAACCATCTCTGATCTGAACTTCATATATAATGGTTGAAATTATTTAAAAGTTGCAGGTTGCATCCACTTTTCTTGCGTCTTTCATAATTTAGATATTATGTAATGTTTTTAATCCTATCTTTTTTAATCTGATAAGACTAATAGTGGAATTAGATCTGGTAGATCTACTCTTTAATTTTTCAAGTACTGTTCTGTCTACATTTATTGTTCTACATGTGGTTTTACAACTGCATTTTACAACATGATATGTAACAGATGCAATCTCGGAGGGCTACCTTGCTGGCAGGTTTTCATTCTAACCATTTTCTTAATTAGTGACCAGTTTTTGCCGCTAAGCATCTTTTGCCATAATTGTAATTTACATGCTGTTTAAGACTCAGACCCCTCAGTTTTTCTTTTTTCCTTAATTAGAGGATACAAAACGATCAAACACGTGACCAGCTATCATTTATCAACATTCAATATCTGAAAGTAAAGGAAGGTGACTTATTAACTTTGATCTGTACAGGTACACAAAACCTTTTGTGTTTTCTATAGATTTAACTACTTTTTACTTGTATTTTTATCTTCTATAGTTGTATTAATTAAAAGGAGCAACAGATCCACTGTTGACCCCCATTAGTCCCCAATTTTGATCTGGGTTAATTCAGGAAAAAGTTAATTGCAACATTCTTTTCTTAAGTCAGTATTATATCTATCTTCGTGTTGTGCTATGGTTCTCCCTTTTTCAGTTTGATAACTAACCTTAATGGGTTACCATATGAAAAACATTTTGAAGGTCAAGATAAAATTGTCATATGCTCTCTCCCAGTCTAATCATTTATTTCCTCTTAGTACAACTCCAGCATATTAGTAAAGCAAGTGCTCTGGCATTGAAAACAATTTTGGCACTTTCCTAACATATCTGTACTATGTTCTTTGACTTGTCTTTTATCATAACACACAATATTCCTCAGCCCACTTGATCCAATTCAAGGCCATGGTGTGGGGATAGTTAGGTTCCAACAATGTGCCTGAATTAAATCTTAAGCTAATTGGCATCCACTGCCAGTTATTTAACCAACTATCCATTTTTTTGTTAAAATTAGCAGTAGAGCAATAGATCACGTCAATGTGATTTCCTGTCAGACTGGTAATTCTGGCAGTATTAACAGACTGATAGGTTTCATTGTTATGACTTTCAACAAAAGTCCTTCAAAGGTCATAACAGTATTAGGAGTCTTCCTTTAAAGGGTTAGACTAGTGGTTTGGCAAAAGTTTGAAGGACAGAGCTTGTGGTTTGCTTGTCCTGGTGTCCTGAGTTGCATTATGTGACTTAGTTTTAATTTAACATTCTTGTTCTTAATATTCTTCCTCATTAGGAGCTGGTTTTAACATCTTACATGGTGTAGCCTGTGCCTATATTGGGTCAGGTTCACATGGTTATATTGTAATTTTTGGACTTTAGTAGGTTCAGCATACAGAGAGATAGAAACATTCTAGGCTGTATCCTCCAATTTTTTTTTTTTTTTTGTAATCAGTTTTTTATGTTAAACAAGTAATAAGCAATGAAAAAGGGGATGACATTTTCATATTGAAATTTTAAAGAATAAACCCTCCAACCCGGAGCTATTTAAGGAAGTGGATACTAAATTCAGATTGATGGTACACGTAGTCACTGACATGCCCGGTTGAGGAAAGAAGTCTAATAGAAAAGTGTCAGATTGAAAATCGAGGGCTTGTAGTCAGCCATGACTTGATCAGGGAGGTAGTATTCTCCCATTTACTAATAATATGCAAAGTTACCCCGTTAATCCTCATGGCTGACCGTTTTATGGAGTAAGATCGCTGTCAAAAAGAACTTGTAATAATTGAAGTCAAATTCACATTTCACATGAGTCAATTGCGCTTGTGCTTCTGAATTTTATGCTTGCTTCTGAAAATTACGAGCACAATTCTCAGGCATGAACAAATTGTCAAAAATACGTCATTGGACACACAAGGCATTCACTATCTAGGAAGAAACGATCGATTTTTGTTACTATGCATGTGCCACAAAGGTAGAAAGATGGAGTTATTTTTGACAGCGGTTGTACTTTCTTACTTAGCCTCCTTACAGTGGCTCCAAAAGGCAAAACGCAAAAATCTAAATAAAACCAGCACAATGAAATTAATTAAACAATAACAACTTGGACGATTAACAATAAAAAGTGAGAGCATGAAATTAACAAATTAACAGCAGTTCATTTTAAACTTTACATAACTTCTTATCCGAGTGTCCAGATGTTTGTTATACATGTCTAGGAGAGCAAACTGTTGCGGAAGATTACCAACCTTCGGATTTCAGAACTCTTAGTCATATATTTGGGATTGGGTCGGGAGGCACGGAATTATGACCCCTCCCCCCTGGAGGGTATGAATATATACAAAACAGACATAAAAACTGGGGGCTTTGCATAACATAAACTTCTGAAGCAGCCCCCTCATGACAGCACTATTTTTTACTTTTTTTTTTTTTAACTCTTGCGATTTTGCTGTGGAATTACTGAGTTGGATTAATGACTGAGTGTGGAGAATGTTATGCCCTTATAACAGAGGAATATATAGGACAAAATAAATTAGCAAAATAAATCAAACTGTGAAATATAACAATAAATACATAATAACATGAAATATAGGAGTTGGAATATTTTCCCAGTGTCTGCAGGGCTGTCCTCCCAGAGTCCAAAGACATGCAGGTTAGGTGCTTTGGTGGTACTAAATTGTGCGTGCGTGTGCGTGCTCGCCCTGTGATAGACTGGCGCCCTATGCTGGCATGGATATGCTCCAGCAGACCCTCACGACCCTGTTCAGGACTAAGCGGGTTTGAAAATGACTGCATGACATAAATAAATAAGGAACAAAAGGCATATTTTGTGACCCATTTAATTATTTATACTTGCATTTCATGTTGTTATTTATTTAGTGTCACATTTCACAATATTTTTTATTTATTTTCATATTATTTATTTGCATATTTATCCATGCATCAATCCAGTTTTTAAACCCACTTTATCCTGTGCAGAGGCAGAGTCAAGGGGAAGCTGGAGCTTATCCCAGGAAGCATAAAGCACTTTTTTTTGTTTGTGCCAGTTAAATATCACGTACATCTCATTCATCAGATTACAGTGTGCCAACTTTTCCAGTCAGTATGACCCATGTAACCATTTTGGGCCGAGAAAAACTGAACTGAAATTTTAGAAAGGCATCCATCTTGTCACAATGTGAATAAAATTAGTGTGATCCAGTTACATTTAACCCTTTGCAATGGCAACTGAGCATCATAGTGAAACCTATTCATTGGATATGGCAAGTTTGCCAGGCAGTTTGACCCATGAACTCACTTTGAGCCAGGCAAATCTCAGCTGCAACATATAAAAGGAATCTTGTCACAAATCTATTAAAATAAGGGTGGCAAAATGCTGCACAAGTCATTCAAAATGGGAATGTGACTAATTTGTGAGTCAGTTTGTGCCCATTAAACACCACAGTTAATTTCCTTCATTGCCAAGTTTGCCAATCAGTCTGACCCATGTAACTGCACTGGGACAGGAAAACTCAACTGCATGTTAACAAAGGTATTAATTTTTCTCTGACAATTAGAGTGGGTCGACAGCATACAACCCTGTATAATGCCAGTCCAGCATCACATTGAAATCTGTTCATTAGATGTATGGGAATATGACAAATTTGCCGGTCCATTTCACCCGTGTACCCAAAGTTCAACTGCAGTTTAACAAAGGCATCTTTATTTTCTCAAAATTAGTGTAGCCCCATGCCATCTTACTCTCTGCTTGCCCATTAAACATCTAATTCCATTCATTAGATATGGGAGCGTGCCAACTTTGCCTGTCTATTTGACCCATGTACTAAACTCATGTATATAAAAAAGCATCTGTCGCATCTGTCTTGTCACAAAGCTGTGAAAATGAGAGATGCCCAACACATCACCTAACGCTTTACTGTGCCTATTAAACATCAGAGTACATCTTACTCATTAGATATGACAGTGTGCCAAGTTTGTCATTGAGCCGGGCAAAACTGAACTGCCATTTAACAAAGGTACCTGTCTTGTCACAAAACTTTGAAAATTAAGCCGGTCCAACTTAACTCCTTTGTTTCTGGTCAGGTAGAAAATGTGGAAAATAACTTCAGGCTCGCATGAATAGAGGTTCCAATGGCGTGCCCCTGTGATGGGTTAGAGTCACAGCCTGAGCTGATTGCCCACGGATGTTCACTAAATGCTGCTAGTAAAAACTTTAGTCCCTGATACCTCTAGTTAGATCACAAACATGCAACACCAAGGCGGCAATTGAACCGATGACCAAAGCTTTAGTCGTTATATATGGTGTAAGTTCAGGATCACTGTCAAAGATAACTCTATCCACCTTTGTGGTGCATGTGTAGTAACAAAAATAGATTGTTTCTTCTTTGACATAGAATGCCTCATGCGTCCAATGACATATTTTTGACAGTTTGTTCACACCTGAGAATTGTACTCATAGTTTTCAGAAGTGCAAGCATGTGTCTTTCCAAAGTGCAGGCGTATCTTTCAGAAGGACAAGAGTAATTGAGGCATGTGAAATGTAAATGTGACTTAAGTTATTACGAGTTATTTTTGACAGAGATCTTACTCCATACAGTTTTAATAATGCTAGATTGTAAAAAGAAGACTTCCAGACTGAGAAAGTGACAGATACAGGATTCTTCCATTGGGAGACTATTACAGCTTTGGTTGCTGTTATGGCCAATGAAATAATGTGTTGGTTGTAAAGGGATAGAGAGAGTAGAGAAATGTAACAGAAGTAGAGTGATAAGAGAGCAATGATTAGAAATAGATAAGATGGAGGAGAGGGCCTTAGTATTTGAAGCCCAAATAACAGTAACAGTGAGACATCCCCAAAATGTGTGGCGAAAGATGCCCTATGCAATAAGGGCACGCTGATGGCAGAGTGAATCAGGGGCTGAGCTCATCAGGAAACTCTTTCTGGGGTAATAATAAAGTCTATGTACAATTTTATTTTGGTGTGTTGCTGGGTAGAGTTTCTAGAAGAATTTTTAATGTTTTTAAAAATAGTATTCCAAGACAATGGCATTGATAAGGAAAGATCTGTGATCCGTTTTTTGTGACTAGATATAGTTATGGAATCATGAAGCTGCTCATACAGAACATAAATGCATTTTGTGGAACACGAGGGCGAGAACAAGTAATCAAATAATGTGCAGCTGGCAATGGAAGCAGAAAAACTTACTACACATGTCCTGAGAACGGATTTAACCTGTAAATAGAAAAAAAAGGAAGAAGGAGGAATAGAATATTTGTCTTTCAGAGACTGAAAAGAGGCAAGCCTAGTTCCATCCAAAAAAATCACGTGATGGTACCACTTGAAGCACAAAGTGAGAAAGAGAGAAGGTCGTCCAGCAATGTTGAGAGAGCTGTTGTGAAAAAATGGTGTGAGGGAGTGCAAGTGCAGTGTGGAGCCAAGGTGCTTTCCACTTTGTGCCAAACATACAAAACATAATTTATGAGAGGATTATATTTGTCTGCTCCCTTTTTTTGTTTTAAATTTAATAATGGTAGGTGCTGCAGAGTGTGGGGGGAATCAAGATTTGTTTCTATAAGTAACCAGGAATGGGGGTTCAGCCATAGAGATAGCAGGCGAAGAACATATGCCCAGTGATGCTTTTCAAAATCCAGAAGGGAGATACCTCTGTCCGTCCTGGCTCTAATCAAAACGAAGTGTTTGATAGTGGGTCTTTTGCCGCTCCAAGGAGAAAGCAGCTGATAGCTGATCTGACCTGGATCCAAAAAGTGGAAGGTGGGGGAAGAGGGAGCATTGAGCTGACAAAGTTTAAATGGAGGCTGTGCTACATTAAAACTAAAAATACACGATAAAGGAAAACTAAAACTAAACTGAATTTCCAAGTAAGATCAGAAATAATAAAGAAATAAAGACTAATATAAAAAGGCAAAACTATAATAACCTTGCTTCTCACTTGATGCTGAAAAGGCCTTTGACAGGATGGACTATAAATTTTTGTGGAGAGTCGAGCAAAATGGGTTTTGATACTATATATATCAAGATGATTATTTTGTTATACGCTTGTCCTATGGCTTCTGTTTTAACGAACTCAGATCTGTCATGCTCTTTTACTGTGGTGCTAGGCAGAGCTGTCTGTTATCACTGCTGCTTTCCATTATCTCACTTGAGCCTTTTGCTGAATTATTGTCAACAAAATGCAGACACCTGAGAAATAAACGTTACTCACTCATGATTTTTGTCTTTGTGGTAAAGGTTTTCTTGACGAGCACATTCCAACTTCAGGCGCTTGGATTACATCTTGATATGCAAGAAGTGCAAAGAAATGTAGCGGCTCATCGTGACGGACATCACATTCATGCAGCATGGAATTTAGTTTATTGTTTGCTGCAGTATTAATGGCTGTGTTACAGCTAATTTTACAGCTAACATACCGTCATTTATGAACAGACTGAAATTCTGTATGAGATTATCTGTATCTAACATTTCTCTCTTGTGAGAGAAGTGAACGACAGGTTTGAAAGTTGCCAAGCACATTCAAAGCAAAATCATCACCTTGGTATGCTTCACTAACACTTGGTCCAGAATTTATCATGCTGTCACTATCAGCTCCTGAAGAACTGTCATTATTATCACACAGTAAATCACTTTCTTTGTTAAACACTTTATGTGCCCGTACACAGCTTGCTCTGTTACTGTAGATGCTGCGTCAACACCTGCCCTTCATCACCAGCCACCGTTCATTGGATGAATATAAGGGTGGCTCATGGTGGATTACTTTCTGTTTTAGAGTTAAAAATTACAAGGGTTAAAGACTAACGGCAGAAATATTTATTCAAAAACCAAATATGAAATTCATTAATATATTTTGATTAATTTTGGGACCCCTGCAGCTCAGGTTAGTCCTTGCGTAAGTCCAGTTGTTACGAAAACTAAAAATATTTTTGGTAATTATTTGACATCAGTTAGTCTTTTCAAATACTTTAATAGTTTCTCTTAGTTTTAGTTTTTCATGTTGGTTTTCTTAATTTTATTTCAGTTTATAAAAATGCTTTTTTATTAAATATTTCAGTTTTGATTTTAGTTTTTGTTAACTATAATAACTGTTTTGTCTTGGTAGAGTGATATTTTACTCTACTTTCCCCTTTTGTATTATTAATGTGTAGCCTTTGTCAGAATGCCTCAAATCTCAGACTTTCCACTCTTTATAAGGTATTGTACCATATAACTTCTCCCCACCTTCCCTTCTACATCTATAACCTCAGGCAATTAGGTGTAGTAAAAGACAAGCAGGAGTTAAGTTACAATTTAAATAATGTATTATTGATAATATTCATAAATATGGATGGATAAATAGATACTTTATTAATCCCAAGGGGAAATTCACATACTCCAGCAGCAGCATACTGATAAAAAAACAATATTAAATTAAAGAGTGATAACAATGCAGGTAAAACAGACAATAACTTTGTATAATGTTAACGTTTACACCCCCCGGGTGGAATTGAAGAGTCGCATAGTGTAGGGGAGGAATGATCTCCTCAGTCTGTCAGTGGAGCAGGACATTGACAGCAGTCTGTCGCTGAAGCTGCTCCTCTGTCTGGAGATGATACTGTTCAGTGGATGCAGTGGATTCTCCATGATTGACAGGAGCCTGCTCAGTGCCTGTCGCTTTGCTACAGACGTCAAACTGTCCAGCTCCATGCCTACAATAGAGCCTGCCTTCCTCACCAGTTCGTCTAGGCGTGAGGCGTCCTTCTTTTTTATGCTGCCTCCCCAGCACACCACTGCGTAGAAGAGGGCACTCGCCACAACCGTCTGATAGAACATCTGCAGCATCTTATTTCAGATGTTGAAGGATGCCAGCCTTCTAAGGAAGTATAGTTATAAATATTAACAATATGCAAAGTACATTTGAATATTGGCAACCATACAACCTGATAAATAGTGATGTGTAGTTTCAGGCGGCACACAGACTTGTTAGTTACTTAAAATGTCTCTAGTTAAAGCATCATTTTGTGGTCAGCTTTCTTCAGAACAGGCTGTTCTCAGTATGGCTGCCAAGCTGTGCTCTTCATTGTGTTGTCCTTTACAGTTCATGATGTGAGATGGTCTTTCATCAGTTTGGTAAGAGAAAATTACAAAGCGACTAAGTGCTAAAGGGGGAAGGGGTTCTTAAACCATGAAACCATTGCTGTTATTATCAATAATGTAACACTAATATTACATTGCTTTGTCTAAGTTACAAATAAAGACATACAAAATATTTATCAACTTGTATGCAAAATTTCACATAACAACAATAACCTTGGTGAGAAGAGTGCTACCAGGGCTGAGAGTGAAGATGCTATCCTCCAGTTTGAAAGCTGCTTGTGCACTGGCCAGGAACTCTTAATATTGTTATAGAATCAGAATCTCTGATTTCCTGACAGCACTTGGGAATATCAAGAAACTTAATTAATTTCTAGTTATGTTGGAGCTTTGAAGGCTCTTTGGTATTATTATTTAAAAATAACATGTTCCAAATGTATCTACGAATTTATTTTGCATCTGTCATATGTTGTGGAAGATAGATGCAAAATAGATACATAGCTAGTAAAGTATGGCTCAGCATCTGAGATGTTCTTTTAATTTGTATTGTAATTATCATTAACATTTTCATATTGGTTTGTGCCACCATGTCTGATTTCACTTTAATGCCCCCCTTAAAATGTGTCAGATGATCATTGTAAAGCAGGTGTCATGTTATCCATTAAAAGCAATATAGAATGTCGCACCTAAAACATAAACTAATATCTCATTTTTATATCCTGAGTAAGAAAAAAAGAAGGTGATAACTACAGAGAGAGGAGGACTTGTTTGTAAATAATGTTTGATAGAATAGTATGTACACAGGGTAAAAGAATGAAGCCTTAAAGATAGAGGACAAACGTTATTTTCAGTTATTGGGTAATTATTGTATTTTCATGGTAGTTTAGCTCATTGCACAATGTAACAATTTTTAAAATGGCCAAATGTCCAATTTAGCTCTTTAAAACAAGTTTAGTTTGGAAGAGGGCAATGTTTTCTCACCAGTAAGTGTGTCGATAACACAAGTAACTCTTGTAATGACCAACTGGAGCTGCTCCAGTAACCAAAAAAATAAACCATATCACTGTAATTTGTGTGCCTATCATGTAGTGCTGGGCTGTATACCGGTTCTTACCGAAAACCGTTTTTTATTTTTGTTATGATATGGATTTTTGTTATACCGCAACACCGGTTTAAATTGCCTAAACGACGTTCGGAACGTGACGCAGCAAGAAACTGTTCACGTGGGGACCTTTTTCACTGCTACACCGCTAATCACAGCGGTGTTGCACGGGGGCTCTTTTTCACTGCTACACCGCTAAATAGGTAGTGGTAGTGTAGGTATTGCACTCTGAAAATGGACAGAGAACATTCCGAAACTGAAGCTGTAGCAGACGATAAAGTTGAACATGATGACACAGAATAACTTTTGCCGAAAAAAAGGAGTCGCGTCCGTTATCTGGAGATGCTTTGGTTTTAAAAGGTCAGATGTGGATCATTATGTTCAAATGTGTAAATACTGTTTCTATACTACTGGATAATACTGCAAGCCAAGTTGTACTTGTTTTATTTGTTTTCAATACTGTGTAATGTACCTGGGTACTGTGTAATAGGGTGACGACATGTTGACTTTATTCTCGACATTTCTACTTTATTCTCGCTGTTTATGTCAAGATTAAAGTCGACATGTTGACTTTATTCTTGTAATTTGCCATTAAAGTAGAACATCGTAAAATGAATATTTAATTTACTAGATTTTCTCAAACCCTGTCATAAGTTATATAGCACATTAAATGCTTTGTGTTAAGTGTTCCCCGAGCCATGTTAAATCGAGTACGTGCTTCTTAAACTGACTTCCTCTTGTATTGAGGAGGCACCCGCAGCGATCGCCGCACAGAATACATTCACTTCATGATATTCCTGCTCTCAGAACATTTAGAATGCTAACATAAATACTTGATATCATTTTCATGATGAAATGCATTAAAGCATGTATTAATCATGGAGGTTACACTGCTGCCTCGCAGCAAAGGGGTCCTGGGTGTTCCCTGCTTTGAATTTGCATTTGTTTCTGGTGGGTTTACTCGGCGTGCTTCAGTTTCCTTTCAAAGTCATGTAGGATGTGGGATTTTGTTATGCTGTATTGACCCTGCTAGTGTATGTGTTGCTCGTATTCACCCTACGATGTGCTGGCGACTCGTTCAGGATTTTCTCCTGCCTTGCACACAATGTTTGCTGGGATGGGCGCAACCCTGAATAGATGGCATAATTAAACATGCATAGCGAAGATATTTTTAAAGTTCTGAACACTCCGTGGGCTAAGTTTATAACTAGTTTCAATTTCACAAAGACATTTATCGTGTGGTGATTGGTTATGTGGAGAAAGTAAAAGGAAGAATAGGAACTGGGGTTTTGGTACGTCAGGCAGACAGCACGTGTGCAATAAAGAAAGTCCGCTCAGAAGAACATGCATTGAATTTTGTAGTCGTGTCTCCGTCCACCAGATCACAAACCCATCATTTACACAATATTTAAGTTAAACCTGTGCGATACCCATTCATACATCCAGTTTTCTGGAGCCTCGTCACACCTGCCATAAAGGTCTCTACACTGAACGTACACCTGGGGACCCCTTACTGCCAGGGAGCAGCACTACTGCCTCACTACCATGCTTGTTTAATACCTGCTTTAATGCATTTCATCATGAAAATGATATCAAGTATTTATCTTAGCATTCTAAATTTTTAGAGAGCAGGAATACCATGAAATGAATGGATTCTGTGCGGTGATTGCTGCCTCCTCTTAGTGCGAAGGAAGTCAGTTTAAGAAGCATAGTGATTAACAACTGGGTCGGGGAACACAACACAAAGCATTTAATGTGCTGCATTAACTTATGACGGGGTTTGAGAAAATCGAGTAAATTAAACATTGATTTTAGGATGAAGTTTAGTTTATGACATTCTACTTTAATTATGAAGTAAGCTATGAAAATAAAGTGGAAATGTCGACTTTAATCTTGACATAAGCGTCAAAATTAAAGTGGAAATGTCGAGAATAAAGTCAGCATGTCGAATTTATTCTTGACATATACCGGTAGTTTGTTTTTTTTCTTCCCTCTTTACTGTATTTTTTTTTCTTCACCTTGGCCCTAATGCACTTCCGTAGGGCTGTACCACAAATAGCATTATATGGTAAATGCAAGTTGCAGTTATTTTATTTATGTATATAGCTTAGCTTGAAGCAAGGTCCATATTAATACAGTTTGCCTAAATGATGGTACAGTTGGTAAGGATGTCATCACAAAGTTGCACTTGTTTTATTTTATTTTATTTTATTTTAATTTGGTGAATACTGTGTAATGCACCTGGGCTTGAAGTCTTGAAATAATAGTGCAGCTATCAGTAATAATACTATTATTTATTTTATTGTTATTATTTACTAGTTTAAGTATTATGCAGTTTATTGATGGTAAAGTTGTTGAAAAAGTCACTTTAACGTGTCAGTGGACAGAGATGGTTAACATTAACAAAGTGTAGTTGGTTCACAAAAAATATTTACTATTTATTACTTTTCTAAGACATGTTCAGTGCAATACAACTTTTGACAAGCACCTCTGGATATTTTACTAAGTCTAAATGCCTCTTTGGATGGTTGAAAATATGTTGTCAAAATCATAGTTTAAGTTTTTGCAAAATTTGTTCAATAAAAAGGTTCCATATTTTGACTGCAACTGTCATGTAATGTGATTCCTTCTCTTCATTAGTGCCACCCCTTGAAAACTATCACTTTATGGGGCCATGCAAACCTATATTAATACTTGTGTGCACATTAAAATGTTTTTTTGTACAATGTACAATTCTCATAACAGTGGAATAGGTTATTCTTAGCCAGTCTACTGCAGTAATTGCAGTGGAAAATGTGGTTAACATTCACTCATGCATGGGGAAAAAAATACCGTCCAATACCGTGAAACTGGGATAATTTAGAAAAATACCGTGATATAGAATTTTGATCATACCGCCCACCCCTACTATCATGCTTAGTACCATATGGCTGTTCCATTTCAATACTGAGTTTGTTTTAGTATGTGTTTTTCCGCGTAGCGACTAATATGGAACTATTGCTGACTTCACGGTATCTTGCTGTGCACCTTTAAATAAGTTGCCTATGGCAATTTTTTTTTCGGACCAGTGAAATTCATAAATGGCTGTTTTGTTACTTGGCCACTTGAACATATTCTTAATAATAAATTGGGCAGGGCTGGACCACAGTTCTTAAATTAGTTGGTCAGTTTAGGTCAAAGAATCCGTCAAAATGTATTAGATGGTACAGGTCAGATGTGACTTTTTAAAATGACACCTACATAGAACTCTACCTCTAGGTTTGTTGTAAGCCCTTAGCTGATCCTTTTTGTGGGTGCTTCAGTTTTCAACAGTTGAATGCTGTGCTGTAGCATTAATGCTGTAGTATGCCTGTCAGTTTCGGTGTTACATTTTGTTCTCACAATGTTTAGCTGTAGCATGGCAAGAAAGTTACAGATAATTAAGAACAAATGTTTGATTTACATTATTCATGTAATTAATTCATGTTTTCTTTTACAGTATTTGCTCTGTTCTGTTTGTAATTTTCCTTTTAGTGTAGGAGTCATGCTTATATAACAAATCATATTAACACTTTAATGCCTTCATTTGAGTATTCAATTCAATTTCCCATTGGGATTAATAAAGTATCTATCTATCTATCTATCTATCTATCTATCTATCTATCTATCTATCTATCTATCTATCTATCTATCTATCTATCTATCTATCTATCTATCTATCTATCTATCTATCTATTCTGATTAATCAGAATTACATTTTGATTGTCTTAAAATACAATTGAATACAAATACAGTAATTAATATTTAATATCTGCAATATATTTTTGAAATCTATAGCAATAATCCAAAATGTATATTTGAATAATGAAAGAGAGCAGACAACATGGAAATGATATATTTGAAAGAAGACACCCTTGGAAATGTTAAAAAAAACCTTTATTGCTTTTGACTGACTTGTGGGTTTACTGCAACGTACACAAACAACTTTGAAATATAGCTGTGCTCCTCTGGCAGGACACCTCGTACATAAGTGGCTACTTATATCAGATTCTGTCACTGATATAAAATGCTGAATAAGTTTGTCCTGTTAGAACATTAGAACACTCTAGACGAGAACAGGCCATTCAGCCCAACAAAGCTCGCCAGTCCTATCCACTTATTTCTTCCAAAAAAACATCAAGTCGAGTTTTGAAATGTTATCCAGCTGCTGTTTTCAGGTTAAATTTTATCTCTTTTAAGTAACACAGCAAAGAGATTTGTTATGTTTCCTATTGATTCTTCTTTCTATTATGAAATTCTCCTGAATTTTATGTAATACACTTTCAATTTGACCCATTTGCTCATTAGCATATTCAACATTTAAAATCTCACAGCAGCTTAATTGAACCTTCAACACATCTGTTTGAAACTGCCATTTCTGAAATTCCATCCATCCATTATCCAACCAGCTATATCCTAACTACAGGGTCACGGGGGTCTGCTGGAGCCAATCCCAGCAAACACAGGGCACAAGGCAGGAAACAAACCCCGGGCAGGGTGCGCACACACACACCAAGCACACACTAGGGACAAGTTAGGCTTGCCAATGCACCTAACCTGCATGTCTTTTGACTATGGGAGGAAACCGGAGCACCCGGAGGAAACCCACGCAGACACAGGGAGAACATGCCAACTCCACGCAGTCTCCTAACTGTGAGGCAGCAGCGCTACCCACTGTGCCACCGTGCCGCCCCATTTCTGAAATTAAATGTAATAATTATAGAAGTTGTGGTTTCACTGTGGCTGAAATTGTGAAACATCTTATAATCATAAAATTTCAAATGTTCTGGTACGTTTTGCATTTCTAAAGCTGTTAAGATTGTTATATAATTTCAAGTCTAGGAAGGCAGCTTCCTCATTGCTAGTTTGACTTATTGATATAAATGAATTGTTTTTGTGCTCCATCTATGTTGGATTTTCCCAATTACATATTTGCAGCCAGGATGTATATGCTGTATTCATAGCATGAAATGCATGATTCAGTGATGTTGTTTTTTTTGTTTTTTTTGAGATAGTCTTATATTTTACATGTGTTTTGTTCTTTTGTTTTGTAGTTGACTGTAAAATTATTTGACAAGCCAAAGAAAATTGATAAAGTAAGTACAAGGCAGGTGAGTGAGAAGTAATGTATTGATCAGTCTGATATGTTTGCCTTTCTTTGAAATTCCACCTGTGCAAGTATTCATTTTTATTAATGTTTACTTTGGATTGTTATAAATCAAATATAATGTTTTTGATTTCATTCTGTGAAATTGAGTTTTACGGTGTGGGAGAAAAGAGTCTATGCATTAATATACACAATCAACAGCATCTTGTACAAAAAACTTCTGGCTGCATAATGCAAACCATTATTTGAAGAAAAAAAAAACAATGCCCCCAGTATATTACCCCTGATATTCCAAGTCTACCCAGTGTGCCACACAAACATGCTTTGCACCTGTTGGGCTGCATAATCTCGCACCTACCTACCTGGCTACAAGCTACGGTTTACCTCTGAATTCACCAGTGTGTCAAAATTTGCCGTCAATGCAGAGTCTGCAGTTGGGGTTTTGCTGGTTAGGCCACCGCAGAATCTAAAATGTGATGAAGGGGAAGGGATAGTTTAGGGATATTGTTCCACAGTGACTCTACAGTACATCCCACAAGCAGTGGTTTGCCTATGAATGCTCCGTTGCAGGGGTTGTTAAACTTTTTATTATGAGGAGTCTAGTTTGAGATGTTCACCTCTTCTGAATCACATCTTGCTGACTGTTTGCTGCTTATCTCAACCTTTTCATATTTTCTGGTCTTACGGTTCACAGCAGTGTAACAAATACACCCTTCACAATACCATTTGATGGGCATTTATCAGACCACTTTCAAACTGTGTGATGAGAAGGAATTCTTCATCACTGAGGCACATTAAACTTGATGCAAAATATTCTTTAAACCTCTGCTACAGATTTGGACTCCACATATGTTGGCGAACTTGCAACGAACTGCAGAGGAGTTATTCGTTGCTATTGAAACTTCATTTTGTGTACAACACTGGTACAGCACTATATATTTGAAATTTCAATCTAGCTCCGCTGTCTCTTCACCTCACAAGGTCATCTTGTCATTCTCTTTTTTTCTTCCCCGATCTCATAGCTTCTTTGCTGTCAGTCTTCTTGGACTGACTGTTAAATAGGTTGGGAGTTGAGAAAAATGTTTTTGTGCCACAGAAATGAAAGCGCTCTGTGATGTATCAATGACGACGTTTCACATATTGCCGCAAACATTCACGACCCCTGCGAACACTGCTCTAGTGCATCAGAAGGGGTGGAGGAGTTGTCCCTCCTGTCGAGTCTACAGTGCATCAAAGAGCTGAAGAATGAAGACCTAAGCACAAGGTCTTTTAAAACTACTTCTGGACCCAAAATTTTGGTATTGTACTGCTTTAAACATTGGGTTTTCCTTTACTTTTTCGGTACCGGTATACCACACAAACTTAGACTGCTGTGCTAACTAGTTTGTTTATTTTATTATGTTATGCTTTATTTGATGTCAGTTTGTGCTGTGGATCTTGTATCACACTGCCTGTCTATTATTGACTGTGTATATTATGTAGTTTCAGATATAGTTAAAATCCTGATAACGTACAGTTTAGTTCTAATGAAATATTAGCAAAGAGTAAAGTTAAAACTTCACTCTCAAATTTCAGTTGACATAACTTGTCCAATTGCTGGAGTTATACATTCTTTTGCATCTGAATCCTGCCCTTTTCTTTTTTTTTCAGCCTAACAAAAAGAATGAGAAAAGGAGTGAAAAGGCTACAGACACTGGAAAGGTACCAGATCTTTCTGTACTTTTTCAGATAGTGTGACTACTTTTATTATTTGGAGTTAGTGAAGGGTCGTTTCACAGTGCATCTGCAAAAGAGATTAAAAAAAAAAAAAAAAAGTAGTTCCTAAGCTGTAAGGACAACAAGGTAAGAGGCACAATGCTTCAGCTGTGTGGTCTTCATCAGCGATGTGCCTGATAAAGGCATATAGACCCAACCTTGCTTTCCGTAAATGCTTATTTTCATTGTGGTAATCACTTTTATTATCTTCTCATTTAATAGTCATTGGTTAATTTGTTTTTCATTACTATTCAGGAAAATAACTTGCCTGAGGAACCAATCTCCAAAGCCAAGACATCCTTTACACCAACTGCCAAGCAAGCTAGCCCAGCTCATGGTGCTTCCAGCAGTGTGGTGAGTATAATCAGAGGGTCACTTGCATAATTTTAGTGAAAGCTGATTTTGACTAGAGCATGTTTATTTGTATTGCAGTTGTCAGTTTCAGATGTTTTCAGGCAGTATTCGCAGTCTTGGCCATGGTAGACTAAACAACCGTTATGTCAGACACCTTGTGGAATCTCTTTGTTCACTTCTGCTAAAGAGCACAGAATGTAACCTTGTAAGTTTAGACTTTGACAGCAGTAGTTTAGGCCATTCTCTGATAAATGCACCACACTTATACCAAGATAGGGTACTGACCCTGAAATTAGAAAATACATGTTCAGAAAAAGATATATGGATGTCTGGTGGTGGAATGGCCATATGTTTTTATTTTATGTTTACGTAAACCATCCATCCATAGTCTCTTCTTGTTTTTCCAGTCCACATAGTCCAGACTAGTGAGGCAACTACTTTATAACTTGAAGTGTATGAATTAATGAAACAGAAGTGAAAGTCTATGTATATATATATCTAAAAAACAATTTACATCAATGTTTTTAAATGAATTGTATGCATTTAATATGAAGAGCAGTGGTATGACCATAGCTCATTATAAATGGATATTTACTTTGTGGGACTAGGTAGAATATGGAATGGCTTGTCTGGAAGGTTCAAAAGATTGCTGGTAAATATATGACTTCCTTTGCCATTTTAAAGGTGGCATTGATTTAACTTGACATATTGTAATTAATGGTTGTCTCCTGGCTGGTAAAACCGATAAAGCCATGTATTTCCTGCTGTGAAGCAGCAAGCTGCTGCAGCCTCTACCCTTAACTGAAATATAACTAAGGAATATATTCAAAAACTCACAGTGCAGATGAGACGCACAGCACTTCCTAGTAAGTCTGAGAAAACCTCCATTTTATGGCAGTTAAGTCTATTAAACATATGGGGTAAAAGAGCCAACGGTCAATATGTAGGAAAAGGGAGTGAAGAATCCTGCAGTAAAAATTCAAAAAATCCGTATGCTTTGTCGGTAATACTATTCAGTTTGTTCTGCTGTTAGTGCCTGTTAAGGGTAAAACAAGGGTGAGTCCAAAAAGTTGTAGAACTATGTAAAATGAGGCAAGATTGGAGCAGAATGTTTCTCATTCTCAGTTTCAGAATAATTGTGTTTGTTAGAGTGTCACCCACTGGATAGTGACATTCACTAATCTAAGAAATATTTCCTGACCTACAGTTGGACTATGCTGTGGCCAAGACATGGGAGGATGGACCCTATGTATTCATTATTGAGATTATGGAAACTGATCAAGACCTTAATGCAGCCTTCTGGAAGTTTCAGTGTAAGCTGGAATCAACAAAGATCCTTTAATATATAGATACATATAATAATCTATTATTTAATTGTCTCAATATTGAATTTCTACATTTTAAAACTCTGTACTATGGGTTTTAAGTGACTGCTTTAAATGTTTAGAGCCAACAAACTTGTATGGTAAACCAAATAGCCAAAAGAAAACCATGACTAGTGTTCAATTCATCCAAACCCACTCCCCCAGCAAATGTTTTGTGCTGACATGTCAAGGAGCAGTTGATGATCATACCGTAACTGCAAAATCCATCCTCACATGCTTTTTTCTTTTTGGATGTGGTATGTCATATTGTATTTTTTTTTTTGTTTGTTTGTTTTGTTCAAATGTGATGCTTGTTTTCTTTACGGCACATAGGCATTTTTATCATTTAAGAATACATTAGCATAGTTGCAAATTAGAGTGGATATTTCAGACATATTTTTAGTTATATATATATAGTTGGAGTTTAAAAATCAGCCTTCAGAATTCTGATATAGACATAAGAAATTGGAAATGGGCTTAAGTAATTAAAAAACTACATGCCTCTTTACAAGGAAAACTGTTGGAGTTTAAACAATTATTCAGTACTCTAAAACTGTGCTTCTTTAGGTGAAGGAAGACACAGGACATTTTTCATATTTTTTTAAAAAGGCGGTCAACCTACCATGTAGATATATCTGTGAAAAACAAAGGGGCTTCTTTATATGCTTTCTGTTAGAAATCATGAAACAGTGACATGCATGTTTTTATTTGCAACTTGATTTTGATCACATCTAGCTTTAAGAGCACAGTGTTGTGGTAGCTGTCTATATTGAATGGTGTTGTTTGTCTAATGAATTATCTTTATCTTGGAGACATATAAATTGTTTTCTGAAAAGTGTGAAATAAAGTAAAGATTGAATGATTGCTGGTGGGAACTGGAAAGGCATTCAGTGCTCTGTGTGAACAAGGCAGCATGAAATTAAAACTTAAAAATGGTTTTCTGCTGGGTGTACTACTGAAAGAAGCCCGATGCATATCGGAATTTTTCAACAAGTTTACCTCTAGCTACTGAGCTGCAGAATGGTACATTTAAGTTTGAAAGCTCTCTGATGATCCTCAGTAAAAATATAACTGTTGGAATGTGAAAAAAGCTGTAAAAAGATATAAAAGTGAAAATAGTGGCCTGTTTTCAAATGAGGAAAGAAAAAATACACAGGCTGTATGCCCCATATGCTTTCAAGACCTTACTTCTTGAACCAGTGCTGTTGCAGCACCTTTCTTCCTGCCTTTTGCTATCAGTATAGTGTAATCAAGCATATTTGTATTGTTTTTTCCACCACTTTTCTTGATAAAATGTCTCACTGTCCAGCTGACAAATCTCCTGTATAGGCAAATAAGTCATTTGGTTAAAAAAAAAAGAAAGAAGGTGGCAACCGATACTACTGTATTACAATTAAGCAAAACGTAACAAGTGGAAATAATATAGGTACACAGATGTGTTGGGGTACTTGCTTGATAAAACCCCATTTAATAGGTAAAGTTCAACCCAAAACAAAAGGACAGCAAAACAGTAACAGAAAAATAGGACTGTTAGTCCATGGTAGATAGCCTAATATGAGCTTGAGCTTCTGTGATTGGAAATAGGGTCAGAAGTGAATACCGATTTCCGCCTGTTCCTCCACTGACAAGCTTCTGAGGCTTGCGCGCATGACACATGCAAATATGAAAAACATTAATCTAAAGAATGATGCTCTTGTTATGGAGCTTTGTAGGTTTAATGCCAAAAAAGTACGCTGCTCGGATGATACAGTAGTGAATGTGACCAGCTGAAAAGAATGCTGCTATGTGTGCCAACATGGTGAAACATATCATTTTCACTTCTGAAAATTGGGAAATGCTATTATAATGTAAGATTGAAGCGACAAAGGAGCATGCAGCTATATTTGTGACAGCAGGCAAAAACAAAATAAAATTAGGCAAGCTCTAGTAAGAGTATCCCTTTGAGAAGCAACAGATCACCTCCCCTGCCTTTTGAGTACAATCTGCGGACAGCTGCAGGCAGCTTTATGATAAACATTCCCCTAAAGGAGTATTTGGTTTGTCCTCTA
This sequence comes from Erpetoichthys calabaricus, assembly GCF_900747795.2. Classification (NCBI taxonomy): domain Eukaryota; kingdom Metazoa; phylum Chordata; class Cladistia; order Polypteriformes; family Polypteridae; genus Erpetoichthys; species Erpetoichthys calabaricus. The sequence continues at coordinate 50,542,328 of NC_041411.2, read as the reverse complement.
ATACGGCGTTAGAATGTCTCAGTTGAAAATTAGTTGACATTTTGCTTAGAAACTTTAAATATCTACTGAGACATTTAATAAATGTTTTGAATTTTGCTATTTGATTTAATGCAGTGACAACACTTTTGCTGCACAACAGTTTGACTTTAAAAGCCGCACAGTCAACCAGCTAGCTGCCTTCCTCTTTCCATTGGGTAGCCCTAATTTGCCTATTCAAATGGAGAACACCGACATACCTGCCTACCTCATAATTAACCAAACAAAAACTTGTTTTCTTCCACACTAAAGACCTTTATAGCATTGAAGAACTTTATTTTGGAAATGCTCATTAAACACAGCTGTTTTACATTAAATATATGTTGTGTATACTGTTATCTGATTTTTACAAAAACTGAAAGCCATTCATGGTGCTGCACTGAACCAAAGTAATATGTGTAAAACTAAAGGAGTCTAAATAAAGAATATCAGAATAGGGAATAACTCTTTTTGGCTGATTGTAGGTAGAGAAAGTAAATGTATATGTTGTAGGTAGGTGGATAAAAAATGCTATTGACTCAACATAAACTAGGCAACTTAAAAGGAATCATTCAGTTATCATTTGTTCCTTCATAGTGCTTGTTTTGAAAATGAGTTTGGACTTAAAAGCAGCACAGTAGCCCTACAAGAATCATAGCTGACTTGACTCACTTGTACTGAGGTTGGTTTCCCCGCTAGGGTGCTTTCTTTGTGAAGCTTAATTCTTAGCATTGTTTTGGCATTGGTATCCATCTGGACAGTTACTGTGTACCTGTAGATCGTAAACTGACTTGATATGAATGAGTAAAAACTTGTGTGTCACGTGATAAACTGCTGTGTTATCCAAGGCTAGGTAATGTCTTGTGCCCGCAAGTAGGTGGGATAGCTTTTGCCTCCCAGTATTGGAAAAAGTGAGCTGAGGAATTTAATGAATGTAGTTTGAATCTAAAAGTGTCTTTTAATAGATTATACAGTATAGTTGGATTCTTAATTATTAAAATGCTTTTTGAGATTAATATCACAAATACTTGTAATCTATTTTTGGTTTTACAAATACACTATAACAAGACCCCTTAGTTAACAGCTCAATTCAGTCACTTACTCAATGCAGGTTACTGTGGCAGGACTCTTGAAGCAGACAGCAGACTAACAACCCTGTTGTGTTTTTGCAGTAGAAATACGGATGTTGGGCCCACACCAGTATATCTCGGCTTCGGAGTGGCCTCTCATGATTGTAGGTACTCTGATTGTTGTTTCATGTTGCGTGTCAATCTTCTTTTAAATTCTTTGTCTCTTAGTAGTTAATGTCATTGACAAATACTTCTAAATGTTCTTCTAGTTGACCTCTTGTGTTTTCCATTGTATTCTTTCAGTTCTACATGGTCATGTGCATCATTTACGTGCTCTTTGGAATCCTATGGCTGGTCCTTCTGGCTTGCTACTGGAGAGACTTGCTACGCATCCAGTTCTGGATTGGTGGAGTCATCTTCCTAGGAATGCTGGAGAAGGCAGTGTACTATGCAGAGTTTCAAAGTATTCGCTATGAAGGCTTGTCAGGTAGATGTCTTGTTTCATAGGTCAGTGCTTCACTGCATGTCACCTGTGGTCCTTTTGTAAAGAGTAGCACACACTGCATCTTTCTGAGAAAGCATATTACTTTTCAGACCAACTGTGAACTCCTTTATAGTGTGTACTCCCTCTTGTATCCTTAGCATATCTTCAGTCCCCCTTTCTGAGCCATATGTGATTTAGACCCCTAGTATCATGATTATTAGATTGTATGCATTATTGTCTCCAGTACAGGGTGCAGTGGTCTTTGCTGAGATTTTGTCAGCTGTTAAGAGAACCTTGGCTCGTGTGCTAGTCATTATTGCTAGTCTGGGCTACGGCATTGTCAAGTGAGTGTTTTCTGTCAGTGTGTGAAATGGAAGGCACGTGACAGCTTCCTAGTTCTTCATGAGCTCAGAGTGTGCTTTCTTCTTTCCTTAGGCCACGGCTTGGTGCCCTTCTGCACCGAGTGGCAGGTGTAGGCCTGCTCTATCTGGTCTTCTCAGTTGTTGAGGGTGTACTACGTGTGAATTCGGTAAGCAACACTGGTGGATGGGATATTGTTCAATGGGACTTTTAATAGCTATTCTTCCCAGTAATGCAGTGTGTGTGTGTGTGGGGGGGTGTATAGGCCTAATGCACTTCTTCTCTCCAGGAGCGAGGCAGCACATCCCAGCTGCTGTGTGACATTGTGCTTGCACTCACCGACTCGTGCATCGCATGGTGGATATCCTTTTTAGCTGTCGGGTGTGTTAGGGTGATTTCTCTAGCTGTCCCCATGCATTACAGAACTTTTTCCTCTGCACTTGTGACTTCCCTTCTTGCTCATTTTCTCTTTCTCTAGGCCCAGGATGACCTTGTTTTGTTGGCTGCCATTCCCCTGGCTGTGCTCGATTCTGCCCTCTGCTGGTGGATATCCTCTCTGGCATCTTGCTTGTTTTCTCTGATTTGTTCTATTGCTTGCTTGCAATCTGTTTTCTTTAATGTCTTTCCTGTTCATGAAAATGGTATATCCACCATGTTCTTTATGGAAGCACAGAATCTCGCTCACATGCACTCAGATATCCAGCCTAAGCAAGAACATATTACCAGAATCATGAAGTGTTTACACACCAAAGCACTTGGGCAGAACATCACATCTGTTAAAAACAGGATTTATTTCTGCCTTCTTTGCTTGTTGTTGTCATGCGTTAGCCTCACATACAGAAAGCCATTCTTTCTGGGATTCTTCTTAGCACTGTCGACAGAAGTACCACATTGACAGCATCCTGCTAGAGCAGAAAATGTTTCTTTTTAAGCAACAAAAACTGTCTTATTTAGTTATCATAAACTGACGTGCTGTCATGCAGCTACACACATGGGGTTCAAAAGAGTCCTCAGCATATGCAACACAATTTCCAATTTGGTACCATAATTCACACCTTGTTAAGAGAAAATAATGTATTTGAGCCCTCTTAAGACAGTGCAAAATTTTGTAAGATATCATTAGTTTTTGTGGGGATTTTCAATGTTTCCTTAACACAGACATTACATCTTCATCAGTCTAGCGCAGACAATGAAATTGTTGCGTTTGCGGAGGAATGTAGTGAAACTCTCCCTCTACAGGCACTTCACCAACACACTTATATTTGCTGTCATTGGTGAGTGTTTTTGCTTCTTGTGTAGACTTAAATGATGGTCGTTTAGACTGTAAGATATGCATGCTAGGTGGCTTGTCTTGTGTGGTCACACCCAGTCTCTGGGTATTCACTACAGCTCCTGTATCTGTTTTCTTCAGCGTCAATCATTTTCATCATCTGGACAACCAAGACTTTCAAGTTTACACAGTGCCAATCAGTAAGTGGACATCTTTCATGGCATGCTGAAAACCACCTTGTAAATTCATACTTGCATTTCTCACTTTCATGGTAGCTCATAGAATATTTTGATGTGTGTGGTAACCTAGACTTAACTATAGTTTAGTACATGGTTTTTCCTACTTGCGTGGAATCTCCTTGCCCACTTTAGTAGGTAATGTTGACACTCATGTTTCTGTGTGAATTGTGTTTTGAAGTAGTGGTTTTTATCACTGGGCTGTTTTTTTAGTTTATATTTATTCATTTATTTTGTCCTCCCAGGATTGGCAGGAACTGTGGATTGATGATGCTTTTTGGAGATTTCTCTTCTCCATTGTTCTGTTAGCAATCATGTTCTTATGGAGACCATCTGCCAATAATCAGAGGTAAGCTGTTTAGTGGGCCCTCATAGCCATTGAGGAGAGAAGTTTGTAGACGAGTGTGGCCACATGAGCATTTCTGCTGTTCTGTCTGCTTATTGGACTTTTCAGGTATGCCTTTTCTGCCCTTGTGGATGAAGTTAGTGATGAAGAGAAGGATCAGTTGATGAATGAAGCTTTTGGTAAGTTCTGGAGAAATTGGAGTTAATATACAAGGGGAATTATGCATGATGTGACTCTTTACTTTCTAGTTCATTTGTTTTCTTTTCTATTAGAGGGGATGAAGATGCGAGGTTTGAAATCTGAACCCAATGGTACTGGAAAACCAAACAAGGTGGTAAGAAACCATCTGCTTTCTTCAGCACTGGGAGCTCAGTAATCATGTTGCCTTTCTCCAGGTAGTCACCAATGAAACAGTGCAGAATAAAATCACACTATCTAAATCTGTTTTCTTCCAATAGGATGAAGATCTCAAGTGGGTTGAAGAGAACATCCCCTCTTCAATGGCAGATGTGTAAGCATATTGTGCTATCCAAGAAATGCATGTCATCTGATGTGGGTTGCAAGGAGTTTATGATGCTAATATCTGCTATTTTATTGTCTTCTGGGAACATCATTATTAAATTACACAAGTATCTGGCATAAAAATAACACAAAACACTTACCTGATTGCTCAAACAATTTTAACCAAAGGCTGTATACTGTAAAAACTTCTGTTTCTTCTGTTTCTGTAGGGCTTTGCCTCCTCTTTTGGATTCAGATGAGGTATGAATTGGTGGTTCTTTTACTGCTCATTTCTGTCATATACCCATTTCATACTTAAGAACATTGGGCATTTAAGTGGGAATTTGTTTGATAAAAAATGTAAGATGTTATACTTATGAAGTTGAAATGTTAGATTTGAATACAGAATGGGAGGTTGGAAATTTGAAAGTACTCTTTATGAGAAGGATCTTCTAGTTTAGTATAGTGGACAAAACTAGAATTAGCCATTAGAAAGGCTAACAAGACACGTTTGTTATGAAGTACTACATGTGGAGTAGAAGTCAAAGCAGGCTATGCTTAAAGTTTATAATGCACTCGCATGGCCACGCCTGGAGTACTATGTATATCTGTGGTCTCCAGGCTATAAAAAACACATATATGAACACTAGAAAAAGTCCAAAGAAGAGGTGCTGGATTTATTTTGGGCCTAAGTGGTATGACCTACTGTATGTGATTGAAGGAGTTGGACATTTTCAGAAACAGAAGGTGGGAACAGAATATTAGGTTATATAGCACAATGTGTGCAGTACAAGTCCAAGGAGGTTCTGCTCAAACTTTATAATGCACTTGTGAGGGGTCATCTGGAGTACCGCATGCAGTTTTGGTCTCCAGGCTCCAAAAAGGACATAGCAGCACTAGAGAATGTCCCAAAGAGAGTGACTAGGCTCATTCCATGTCTACAGGGGATAAATTATGAAGAAAGATTAAAAGAGCCGAGCCTTTTCAGTTTAAACAAAGAAGATTAAGAGGTGACATGATTTAAGTGTTTAAAATTATGAAGGGAATTAGTACAGTTTATCAAGGTTATTATAGTTTTGCCTTTTTATATTCGTTTTTATTTCTATATTTTTTCTGACCTAACTTGGAAATTCAGTTTAGTTTTAGTTTTCCTTCATAATGTATTTTTAGTTTTAATTTTAGTTTTTATTTTAGAAAGACATTTCTATTTTATTTTTATATATATATTAGTTTCAGTTTTAGTAATTATGGTACGGTTAAAGAGCTACTATGGAGTTCAGTTTTTGTGTCACAATGAGACAGAACTGTACACTTAACAGGTTTGGATATAATATGAGTTTAACGTTAGTGGAAGCTTGCTTCACTACATGACACAGTTTACTATTTGGTTTTGTTTTTGTCTGATAAAAACAAGCATAATCAAAACCAGGTACTGAATATGAACAATTTTACACAATTTTATAATTTGTAAAATATTTTTTATGTCATTTGTGCTGAAGAAATCTGCGCTGACTGTTGGCACTTTTTTCCTTTCCTTTTATTGCCCAGAATGGGCCAATTTGTAATGAAATTTCGGTGAATTTTAAGGTGTGAGGGTTTTTTACTCTAAATGTCTACAGCACACAACATATCCTGCTCCAGCGACAATGTGCTTATAATGAATGTCTTCAACATTGCATTCAAAAATCTCAAATACTGGGCTTTGTTATATTCTACCAGCCATATTGATCTGTGATTCCATCTCAGGCATAAACAATCTATAGACAAAATTTTGCCACCTGAAGGCCTGAAAAGATATGAAAAATTATAAAGCAGAATCTACCGTGTTCTGACAGGTGTGATCAAGAAAATCATGGGGGCTTAGGAAGAACAAGACTCTTAGGCTTGAATCAGTGTGCAGACCCCACCTAGCTGTATTGAGGGAAACAAAGAAAAACAAGCATGTAGTGTGAAGGTTAGGGGTTGTGAGACTTGAATAGTCCATGCATAAAAACAGTAAACCCATAATGAGCAGAGCCAGAGCAGGTAATAAGAGTATGGACAGACAGAAAACAACAGAGACAGCATCTGAGATTAATAATAATGTATACATTATTTAAACCTCTTTATCCAGAGTAGGATGTCAGGAAACCTGGAGCCTACCCCAGCAGGTTTGGATGCAAGGCAGGAAAAATTCCTGGTATGCAATATGAATGATATGGCTGATGTTAAGAACAAAAAGAATATGATATTTCAACTATCTATTTTGAGAGAGAGAGAAACATTGAAAAAATGGGGACAGATGTTTTAAAACATAATTCTGCTACTGGATTATTTTCATAATATCAGGTATTTTGAGCTGTGAATATTAACTTAAAAAGATAAATTAACAAATAAAGCATAAATACAATAACACATTAGTATGTTTAGCTTTTCATCACTTGGCAGACTGTCTTCGCCTACCTAACTATAGTTTAGTAGAGACATTGCCAACTCAGGAATTCTACAAGGTTTGTATTGCTTCGTTGTTAAACAACATTTTTAAAGCAAAAGTGATTGGTCAGCAACAATATGCTGATCTTGTATGATAAACCTAGTCACTCTCTTGATCAATGCAGTTTTATTTTCAAAAATTGGGAGTGGTCTCCCCTAGACTTTCTCGTATACTCAGATATGGGGATGAATATTTGAGGAGTAAACCACAAGACAATGATTATATTTTTATATTATGTACATTAAAGAACCATCAACAACAAATCAAATCAAATTAATATATTGAACAATTATTATAAAAGTAAAGTTGAATAAATCAGTCTCAGCAGCTGCATTAATTAAAAAATAAAATTGAGTATGTGTTCAGGTAAAGTACCACTTCCGGTTGATGGATTTGGCCCAAAAGTTAATACAGATCTACAATTTTGATGTAACAACCACATGCCAAATTTCTTCCATCGATCTAGTTATGTTTTTGAGTTATCGTGTTTACACACATACATACTTCCAAAAAAAGGTATTTTCAGACTCGAGGAGGTCTAAAACGTCAAGATTCATCAAAATCTCGAGGTCAGATTTTTTTCCCATGATTACTATACTTTTTAGTTAGTATACTTCATATGTGAAGTGGCAGGTGAATTACTGTCAAGAAAAAGCTGGCCCCTGAGAAACAAACTGAAACGTTACTCACTCGTGATTTTTCTGTCCATACGGTAAAATATTTGTTGAATAGCACATTCCGATTTCAGGTGTTTGAATCACATCTTGATATACAACAAGCGCAAAGAAAGGCGGCACGCAAATTGCTTTCTATTTCACATGCTTTACGCACCCGCACTTGGCTCTCTCCGTCACCGCAAATGCTGTGTGAACAGCCGCCCTCCGTCACCAGCTGCCAGTCACTGGATGAATATATGCGGGCAGCTCGTGGTGGATGACTTTCAGTTTTAGAGTTAAAAGTTATAAGGGTTAAAAACTAACAGCATACATGTTCATTCAAAAACAAAAACTAAAATTATTTTTAGTAAATTATTATTTTATTTCAGTTAGTCTTTCCAGCTACTTTAATAGTTTGGTTTAGTTTTAGTTTTTCATTTTGGTTTTGTTAAATTGTTTTATTTCAGTTTATGAAATATGTTTTTTAATAATAGTTTTAGTTTTGATTTTAGTTTTCGTTAACTATAATAACCTTGCAGTGGATCAAGACTGTTATTTTAAAATGAGTTCATCAAGAACACGGGGGCAACAGTTGAAAACCTTGTTAAGGGTAAATTTCACAAAAAAGTTTTGAAGTATTTCTTTACACCGAGATCCATAGACACTTGGAATAAGCTACCAAGGAGAGTGGTAGACAAAAAGACTTTAGGGACTTGTTAAGCCATACATTTCTCATAAATGCTAGAAAGTGTTTCAACAAAGAGAAAACTATAGACACGTGGAGTAAATGACCAAATAGTGGGGTGGTCATGAAATGAGAACAGAAATCAATTTGGTTAATTTGCTTGGCCTTTTCATGTGGTAATATCTTGGATTAGTGACTGCTTTTCCATGTGTGCATTAGATTATCCCGGGGAGGGTAATATGACCACTTCACAAAATATTTGGGGGATATTTCTAGTACTAGATAGGAACATTAAATCATACTGCAAAGTATGTGTTTTTTAGCATTAGAGAAAATACTTTTAATTTTGGGGTGCAGTTGATAGGTTCTTATGGGATAGTTTACATTTTAACAAAACGTTACGAGATCTTAAGATTTTTTTTCCTAAAATTAGTTTCACTGCTTTGGAAAAGAAGTATAACAGAGAGCCAAATTTTAGTACAGAATTTGATATCCAGGGCGGAGTGGTGGCTCTGAGGCTAAGGATCTGCGCTGGTATCCCGAAGGTTGCCGGTTCAAATCCCCGTCACTGCCAAAAGAGATCCTGCTCTGCTGGGCCCTTGAGCAAGGCCCTTAACCTGTAATTGCTCCAGGGGCGCTGTACAATGGCTGACCCTGCGCTCTGACCCCAAGGGGTATGCGAAAACTACCAAATTCCTAATACAAGAAATTGTATAAGGCGAAACAAAGAACAAAAAAAAAAAAAAAAATAGAGAATTGGTTAATGATACAAATTCTTCTGCAGGATACTGTATATGCAAAATATACGTGGCACTCTTGGTTAAGTCTCGTCTCATGGGACATGAGTTCTTGATATTTTTTAGTTTATAATTTAAAAATGGAATAAGAATCTGAAAATCTAACAACATCACATTAACGTTCGATAAATTCTGAAAAGAATGATACCAACCATATATATGTAGGTTTTAAAATAAGCCGATTTAAAGCGTGACAAAAAAAGCGATATAAAAACGAACCATAAAATCATTGCACAAAATCATTGCACTTGGGATTTTATATATATATATATATATATATATATATATATATATAGAGTAGATATATACAGTCTATGGTCTGAACACATGCTATAATGACTAAAAAGGAAGAAAATTATAAAAGAAAAATGTTTAAAAATAAAAGAATCAGAAGTGTAATTTGCACTTTTTTTCAATGTGTGGCTACATTGGTTTTTCCTTCAGGTACTCCAGGTTTTCCTCTCTGTCCAGTGTCTGCTGGGAAAGGGACCAAAAGCCTAAATTAGGTGAAGTAGGCTTGAATATTATATTGTTTAGTTGTTCATTTAAAAAGGTCAAACACACTCATATTTTGGCATTGTAAGAGTTGGTCATTGACATTTACTTTTGGGGTATAGGTTGAGTTGAATCTTGCAAAAATTTACCTGGACAGAGACCCAGCTGGAATTGTAAGACATATCCCTTGAGATAATCCTAATGTAAAGCATGAGCTTCCAAAAGTTACAGTGTCAGTTTTTTTTTATTTTAGACGAATGCTGCTGTCTATAAACACAGGTTAGATGCAAATAGTGAAGTATTGAAATATTTGTGGTAATTCACAAGTTCCATAAACTGTGGCTTTTGTACACATTAACCAAACTTTATTTTATATAGTATCTCTCCATAGCAAACACCATCCCAGACATCTTACAAGTACAAATTGCTTGTACAGCTGCTTGCATATTTTTTACATTTGAAACATCGGCAAGTTAAGTGGCTTGTTCTGCCTGGAGGTAGGAATGTGAACTAGCTATCTTGTGGTCAAGACACTGGACTACAATGTTGCACTGTTTTGTTTAAATAAAAACCTTGTAAAAGGTTTGTGATGAGAACTTTTACAATATTCTAAAATATGCATGAATATATATATATATATTTTTTTTTTTTTAAATACCTTGCATATTAAGTTTTAGGTTGAAAAAGAAGATTTGAGAAAATTGTTAGGTTTATCTGCTTTAATAATAGTTTGTTGGCAACATAGTAATTATATATAAATCAGTATGAAAATAATATCTAATAAATGCACTGTTCTAGTGTGTTACTTTGACTTTTATCTATGGTCATTTTCTTGTGTAATTTCTATATTTGTCTTTCATGTCATTGACAGGAGAACTTGACAAGTAAGTTTGAGATGTCCAAGATGGAGTGAGACAACTGTGAGACAGAGACCAAGCATCCAGGATGGAACAAGCTGAAATGTCAAGAGACTACAGCCCAGAGTCTCGGAAGAAGGGAGGCAGCATGTCAGGAAGAGTCGTCACGTGACCCAGAAGGAGCAAGACAATGTGTAATCAGTTGTAAATAGACATGTAAATATTTTATTTGCTAGGATCTAAGATATCAAACAGGGAATTGTTTGCATTCTTTAAAATATTTGAAATGAGTTACAAACACCTTTTTCAGAAATGAAGTGTAAAATAAACTGCTTAAAAATTTCCAGACAGGTTTCTATGTACTGCTGTTTGGTGTGTATGTCCTACTCCTGTTCATAGAAGGTTATTTTTATGTTAGGTTCACATTTTTAGAGGATGGGTTTCTCAACTGAACACTTGTAAGTAATGTTACCTGCTGCTCAGTTGCTTATTATGTGTAAAAAATGCAAATATTCTAGAACAGTAATCATTTGAAACTGCAACCTGAACACTTGGCCATCCAAGATCTGAAGTCTAGAATATGCTATTAAGGGTATGCTAGCTTTATAGATGTACAGCAAATAGAATAGCAAAAGGAAAAGGACTGTTTCAAAGAGAAATTCAACAACAAAAGGATGAGAAAGTGAGGATGGAAATATGTGTAGTGTAGGTAATGAAGTGTACATCTTGAAAGATGTGTGATGGAATAATGCATGAGACACAGGAAGAACAGCACCAAAAACCTTGAAGAATCTTTATTTAAATGAATCACAGAGTTAGATTTAAGTATAATTGGCAATACTCAAATTCTTAGCCATCAGACATTTCTGCTTGTGTAAATGTGTATGGTTTCCAAAATGGACAACCCAAATTTACAATTTACCAAAATGCTTTTCATCCTTTTGTGGAAAAAAAAAGTGCTGCTTGAGGTGTTCAGAAAGAAAGAAAATATGTATTTGGCTTTGTATCAGCATGGAAAAGAAGTGCAAAAACTCTACAAAGAACACCTTCAAATTCAGAGCCATGTTTATATACAGTGTATGGTTGACATTTTAGCTATATCTTTAAAGTTGTATTGATGAGATGCTATGACTGCCTTCACTGGTCCATTAAGTAGAACAGTAGAACATAGGATCATACCAGTAACGTGATTGCAACCATTAGTACAATTGCTAGAGAAAACTTGAACTGCTGTAATATGTGTAAACCAGGCATAAGATGCGTTGTCATATCACCTTTATCTTGCATACTGCACTGAGAGAACACATCTTCTGGGCTGGTCTAATGGATAGCCTTCTTCACTTGAAGAGTTTTAAGTTTTGGAAGTCCCCATCCTTGCTGGACATGCCGTATGATCCCTGAGTAGAGTTTCATATGTATTCATCACTGCTTATAAAAGCTGCAGAGGGTGTCCCGGTTGTATTTTGCCAGATGCTGCCTGCTTTCGTATCCCCTTGCAGCTGATTTTTCTGCGGTAGATTCTACCTCAAATGCTGGCTGCATCATGTTGGGGGTGGGCCATTGACATAGTGCAGCATTAGGTGAAAGGAACGTGCAAAGTTGTTGGCTTGATGGCAGGTGAAGTCGCGTGCACTGGCTGGAAACTGGCTGATGACTGCCAGCAGGATAACTAGCAGGAAGTGAACCAGAAAAGCTACTCTAAGTAGCAGTGCGATGGTTGGCCGTGTCCTTTGAGGTAAAACCTCTTCAGAACTGAAGGGATGGAAATTCAATCATTAGACCAAGAACACAGTATTACTTTGCACCTCATCTAATTTCAGCAATGCTCAGTTTCTCCCACCTTCAATTAAAGTTAACTACAGTGATGCTTACCTTGTTTCAATAGTAATGCTTACATCAGCTGAAGATTGGTGACCCTGCACCTGCTTCAGTGGACACTAAAAAATCAGAGAGGAAAAAATAACCAGATGGCAAAAATCAGTCTGTTTTCTTCACACTTTAATGACTTTGCTGGTCACTTGGCTAGCTACTACAATAGATACACATGTCCACAAAGCCTGAATTCACAGGTTCTCAGAATACTATTGTACCTGAAGGGATGGCTGTCTCCTCCGCTGACTGCTAGTTGCTGTTGAAGACGTTCGGAAAAAGTTCACCTCTTGCTGGCCAGAATGCTGACTGCAATTCTTTATTGCTACATTGTGACTTGGCTGAACAGGTAGACATTGATGATTACTTTTTAGGTCCTGAAGAAAAAAAAAATCAGATTTTTTTTTCGAAGTGTCTGAGCTGTCCCCAGTAGAAATTGTCTTTTGACTCATACCGGTGCAAATCCATCTAGAGGAGCCTGTGTGCATTTGACCGTGGGTTCAGCCTGTCCCAGCCACGCGCTGATTCTTTCTGGGTCAAAGCTCTCAAAGCAGGATGCAGTAGTTGTTTTGGATGGTAGGAAATCACCTTCAGGGAACAGAAAATGCAATGTATATAGATGGAGTCAAAACTAGGTCACTTATAGGCTGTTGGATTTGTACCACAGCTTTGAAGGTTTAATTTCATATTGTGCTTTTCATTAAAGGTGGAGTCCTGATTTTTAAAAACTGAAAACATCAGTCACAATGCTGCCGTCTGATTTCTTGTAATACTGGACAAGTGATTCCTCTGGGGTCTAATATTTTCATCCATCTGTGCATTTTTGAACACTTTTTTCTATTACAGGGTTGTGAAACTACCTTCATCCCTGGAGAGGATGCACATTCATCAGCCATTTAGATCTTTTGGATGTGGGAGGAAACCCACATGGAATACATGTAAGCAACACACAGTGAGTGACCAAAATCAAAATTGAACCTGGGTCTCTGGAACTGTGAGGCAGCAATGCTCGGCACCGCACCATCATGCCATACCCACTTGCTTTGAAACCTTTTAATTACTGTTGAATTTATTTTCCCCCTAATGTGCTGTGTTGGTATCACTTGTGGCCTGCTAACTGGAGGTCATGCGTACTGCCATAGTACATGCTGAATGTGACAAAGGGTTTAAAGGTGAAAAAACAAAAAAGAAAAGGGACTTGATTTTACATTGACAATTACTGATAGAGACACAGAAATAAATCCATACTGTGCATTCCTGGCATGCTGCCTGGACCATTTTATTCTTCTGGGTATATTTATAAATAATAATCGTGTGATCTATGGAACTAAAAAATTTTGATGCAAACACCTGAACCTGATAAATTAATGTATTAACTTATTTTAAATCTCACCAGCTTTGCTAATTATACACTCAGGAATAGTAATGGCGTGTGACTCTTTATAACACTCTGACTGAGTACAAAACTTGCAAAAGCAGTGGGTAATTAATCATCAAAAGCTGAAAGTGTTTACTTGTACAGTAGCAAGGCATGCATTAAAGGAATACTCCAAACAATTGTTTTTTTTTAATCTCATGTAATTTGTAGTGATGGCCAAGAAAAATTTTTAATCTCCTGTTTTCCTGCAGAAGAGTTTCTGGTACAATATGCACCTATGTCGACCTACAGCAAACATTAATCAAAATGTCCGTGGAAAAATCCCAAGACGTGACTTTTTCAGAGAGATACTTTCATGTCCCACAAGACGAGACTTTGTGCCAAGAGATTTAACCACACCTGGGGCCGGAAATAAAAGACGAAGAGTATATGACAAAGTAGAGCATCTTAAAGAATTCAAAAACGTTGGCGCAATACACATGCAGAGCAGGTTACAGATAATAAAAGTACTGAAATTCGAAAGTCTCAAAAAAATGATAGTAAAGTTTGCATTAGCGCAAACAGAAATTATTACTCGGTGAAATAACGGAACAGTGAAAAGAGATTGAATATATTGCTCGGATTTAAACTTTAAGTCAAGAGACTTGTAGATCATCTAATTTGTGTTGCCATTAGGGAAAAGTAGTGTTTCTTCCCAATGAAGAGGTGTATCCGCGAGAATTAAAAGATTTGTTGTTTGGTGAAAGTGAAATCCAGAGACTCAAAGTAGCTGACGTGTAGTGTAGGCTTTTTTGGGGTTGGTGAGCGAAGTGATACTAAAATATTGTTAAATAAATCACCTCTGGAAAATGGACAAGTGAGCTAAAATGGGTCTCTCAGAAATGCGAATGAGCTGATGAATTGTTGACCCATTTATGTTCACAGTGGTGTGCCAGTCTGAGGAAGTGCATACATGAACTGAGATTATGCCTGTTGAAGCATCCTTGATATAAACAAATATGAGGCATTTTCTATTCCTCTTGAAAACATAAGATTACATTTTTTTGGCCATCACAACAAACTACATGGGGTAAATAACATATTATCATTTTTGGGTAGAGTATTCCTTGAAATTACTAGAAAAAACTTTTAAAACATGTTTTGCGGTTAGCACTCGATACACCAGATTGTTTGTTCACACTCCAAGGGAAATGCCTTACTGTTCTTGCTTAAATGTGTAAAGCAGTCAAACCTCATTACAGTCAGACTGACCACAGGTCACTTAAGTCATTAATAGGTGTGACAAACGTTACCCGAAAAGGCCAATGCACAGTGGGCTCAATAGGAGTCAAGGGCTAAAACAAGGGGGTGTTTGAAATATAACGGCTTGCACACTTACCTGAAGTCTGTTGCGTATGGTTTTCACTGTTGCAGCACTCTTCTTTTTTCAAATTTTTCAAATTTAAGCTTTTTTCCTAAAGCACAGTTAATATGGTTATGTACTGCCTATGAAGTGTAATTTTATAAGAAGATAAAAGCAGTGGCATGCAGCATCCGGGTTGAAAAAACAGTACAGCTTCCCTCTGAACGCACAAAATAAATAAATTAAAGAGCTGGAGCTTGAAAGTGTAGAGGCAGTGGAGTTGGAGCCTGGAAAATCCATCACAAGACAGTATAATGGAGGTAGAAGCAGGTTAATAAGTAGATACAAAATGAAAGCTGTCCTAGGAATACAGCAGAGAAAACCAATCAGAATTCACAAGAGCTGGCTTATACAGTCGATCAACATTCAGAAAACACAAGGACGCTATCGTGTGTAAAGTGGCTCTCCCTTAGGAGTATTTAAACAAACCATGTGGCCCAAGGGAGAGGAATTTCTATGCTTTAGAAACGGAGAGATTTATTTTCTCTACATTATAAAATTTAGAGGCTGTTATAACTATTGGCAATTTAACTTAATTGGCAATTCTAAACTAGCATAGTGGAAGTGAGCGGGTTGGCTCTTTGTGCTCAAATTTCCCAGAAAACATTCCTGTCCCCATGACTCTGAATTAGACAAAGTGAGTGCAGGTAATCAACAGACGGATGGAAGGACACATAGCATCTCTCTGTCGTGTCATTGTTAAATTCCAAACCCACAGGATAAGTGGGATCTCTAAATTGGCCTGGTGATGGAATAGCAATCTAGTCCAGGGTTGAATCCTGCCTTGAGGGCAGTGCTGTTTGAAAAAAATGATTGAATGTAAAATTATTAGACATTATTAGCCAGATTAAAAGTAGGACAACAATGACAAATTCAATGTACAGCAAAAAGATAAAAACCAAAAAGGTTGAAATAATCCATCCATTCATTTTCTAAACCTTTTTAACCAGTAAAGGGTTGCTAGAACCAGCATTCTGATAAAAATCAAATTTGTTTTAAATTACTTTACACAGAATGAGAATGTATGGCCACTGCAAAGTCAGAGGTTTTCTATGTTTTTACTTCCTTTTTAGTCATATTCCGGTGTGTGTTTAGACCATAGTGTATGTGTGTATACAGTATGTCATTATCTATTTATTTCCTTAAAGAGCTTCTGTAAAAAGCCAAATTCCACCAGGGACAAGTAAAGATCTGTCTACTAATATAGGAAAGACATGATTGTGGCATATATTTACTGTAAATCGGGAACAAAGAAATGTTATCCTGATAAGTTACTGCTGTACAGATGGCAGATTGTTGGAGATGCGGAGGCTCACAGAGACTGAAATGACACAGACTGTGTGTAGAGTCTGGATTGTGAGTCAGTCTCATTCAGTTTATTTTTGTATAGTGCTCTTTACTGAGTACAGGCATAATTATGGAAAGAGTAGATAAAGTCACCGAGTAATTTGAAACTGATTAACATACATCGAGCCCAGCACTATCTGTTCCTTCATTAATTGTTGAACCGTGGCCAGATGATTCCTGTCACCATGCCCAAACGATGCACGTGTGTGGAAGGAAAACTTCCCAAAAATCACAGCCAAGAGCCCGCTTTCTTAAAATGAAGGTAGAGACTAATATTTCTCTGTTTCCTATTTAAGCATTTTTTCATGTCAGTGTTTTTATATTATGATCATTTAAGTGAAGCAATGCCTAGAACCCTGTAAACCCCATCTATACTTGTGTTCTTATGTTAGAACGAATCTGCAATGTCTTAAAATGCATTCAGATTTGCAGTTGACATTTCCTTCATTTATCCATTTTCCATACTTGCTTATTCCAAATTGTAAGACTGGGAATCGTATTAGTTGTATTAAAGTTGGGCAAAAAAAGGAAGGAGGGAACTAACTTTCCATGAGGTGTCAGCCCATCACTCACACCAAATCAGTTCAGAGTTGTCCCACATCTTTGAAAAACCAGGGGAACACTGGAAATCACGGGCAAAACACCACCACTGGCCATTTTTAGATGTCTGGAATTCATTCTTAGGTAATGGAAATGAATTATAACATAGTGCACATTTTGAACAATGACTTGTAAATAAGAACAACAAAATCAATTTTCTCATTGGAATGTGTTGCTTTCTTTAAAATGTATTTCATTGATATCAGAAATCCATTTTAAACCGTTTGAGATATCTGAAAGAGTATAAAAATTACTAGTAACGAGTCCACTTTCAAACATTAGAACACTCTAGACGAGAACAGGCCATTTAGCCCAATAAAGCTCGCCAGTCCTATCCACTTATTTCTTCAAAAAAACATCAAGTCAAGTTTTGAAAGTCCCTAAAGTCAACATGTCTCTTATAATTTCTGTCCATTTCAAGATATTTTGAAATATGAACTTGCTTTGTATTCTCAGTTGAGCTTCCTGCATTTTTAAATATATTTTAAACATGACAATGTAAAATGTAAAGCCCATTTCACAATATTTCTATCTCTTAAATGTCCAACATCTTTGATGCATTTTGCAGTAATCTTCAGATTTCTGAAATGTAAGTTAGTTTCACAATACTCTGTTTTAAAGTACTGAAAAAAAAATTGTTATCAGATCCCCTAATTATAAATCAGAGTTGTTGGGAGTGAGAGCACATGTTAGGGATCAACCCACTGAAAATACAGTTGTTAAAATGAATTCTCCTTCATTCTAACATAGAATTCAAGCCGTCTTCAAATTATATTTATAATAATACATCCGCTTTGTGATATCTAAAAATTGAACACTGGAAAAATTACCCATCAAAAACAAGGAAAAAAATGAAATGGTACTTGTTTTGCTTTTATTTAGCAAAATTTACTGGAAAAGATTTCTTAAAATAAGCTAAATCTGGACTTAATAGCTTGATTTAGTAACTTTTCACTTGCTCAAACTTCATTTTTTGCAGTGCATCCAAGACAGTTTCTGCCAAAAAAAGAAGGAATCTCTAATAATTATGACTTAGTAAACCTCAGAGCCCTGGTGAGTGTGTTTATTGCCTAACAAAAACGCAGGTATCTTTACTTCAATAAGATAAATATTGCGTTAGGTTGCTTGTTACTTTAAAAAGTAATCGGACTACGTAACGTGTTACTTTTAACGTATTACCCTACTGCTTTCGAGATTGTTTTGCCAAGTTTAGCACTGTATGTTTAGCTCATCAATATAAATTTAGCAACTTCTGAAGTATTTCTGAATATTTTAGCCAGAAGAAGGAATAATGCAATCACCTGAACATTTTCCTTTGGAAATGTATTTTGTAAGATGTTGCTGAAAGCTTGTGCAAATCATGGACTGGCTGACCGTGCAACAGACATGGGAAGACTACAAAATATTTAACAGTAACCCAGTTAAGAGTTTATATGGCCACATAATCTCATTATTTGTGGATAATCTACCTTTGATCATCAGGTTTCTCTGAGGCTAATCACGTGATTTCTGTATTTGGAATAAGGGTTTATGTGTCATTTTAGAAATCGGATTACTGTGCATAATATTGCAGTATATGTTAAAACATTAAATGTTAAAATGCACAGAACGTAAATCCAAAAATTGTAACTTAAATGTAATATCACTGGAGAATACTACAAAATGGACATGGATTATGTCAAGGGATCTCAAAGTGGGGGCGGCACGGTGGCACAGTGGGTAGCGCTGCTGCCTCGCAGTTAGGAGACCTGGGGACCTGGGTTCGCTTCCCGGGTCCTCCCTGCGTGGAGTTTGCATGTTCTGCCCGTGTCTGCGTGGGTTTCCTCCCACAGTCCAAAGACATGCAGGTTAGGTGGATTGGTGATTCTAAATTGGCCCTAGTGTGTGCTTGGTGTGTGGGTGTGTTTGTGTGTGTCCTGCGGTGGGTTGGCACCCTGCCCGGGATTGGTTCCTGCCTTGTGCCCTGTGTTGGCTGGGATTGGCTCCAGCAGACCCCCCGTGACCCTGTGTTCGGATTCAGCGGGTTGGAAAATGGATGGATGGATCTCAAAGTGTAGTTTCCATATCACAGCATGAATAGCAAGTTGAGATATCATGTGATATGTTTAAAGTTGCAGCCATTTTTAAGATTGAGGTGCTTCCAATAGCTGTAACATATTTGGCAGCACAGAGACTTTCTGTCTTTACCAAAATGTTACATTTTTTTTCTGTTTTGGAAGTCTACTGCAGGTTCAAACCTCCATCCCAAGGACTTGCATGCTACGCTAATCAGAAATTCTAAATTGGCCCTGTAATAGACCACCATTGCATCAAAAGATGGTTCCTGCTTTGTGCTTTGTTTTGTTTACTCATTCTCCAACTTTTGAGTGTGTACTGATTCTGACAGTATTTGTCAGCTCCTAAAGATCAGCCACAGCCCTCATTTTCAAAGAAGAAAAATCCAATTTAAATGGATAATGACAGTTTAGGATTTGACGGTTGTTTCCTGCTTGGTTATTATTCTAGAAGCAAACTATAACTGTTAAAGAGAAGTGTAATGCTATATTCAAACATGATTTTGTGCATCTCTAATGTGATCAGATTAGAACAGAGAGAAATCATCAAAATGAGCAAACATTAATACACGCACACCTATAAAACAATACCAGAACTGCACCACAGCATTATCAAAACTTCACTCTGCTAGCAGCCTATGGCAGCAGTTCTCAAACTGTTCTTGATTGCGTGGTAAACCGGGGATAAAAAGAATATAAGTTTAATATGAAACTGTGCTCTGTGCAAATATTTTAAATCTTCTTTTCTTCTCACATGTACAGCTAACACAAAGCCAGATTTAGTACAGGGACCCAGCATTTAGAACTGCTAGGCAAGCTTTTTAAGACAAGACAAGTTAAGGACAACTGCGAAATGGGCATTGTACTATTTCTGTGTGTCACAGTCATCATGACATTAGATCTTCTTTTCCTTGTTTGGAATGGCATGATTTACCTAAGTGGGGGCCTGCACATGAAGAAAGAGTATAAAGCCTTGGAACATTGCCCGGCACACCTTTGAAGCCGATGGACGGACGGATGGAAGATAATGTCATCCGATCCGGAAAATCCTTCCAACACAGTGACCAAAATGGCAGACTCTACACAAGGTCTTGTCATGGCTTCCTCGTCCGTTACGCCGCGTAAACCGTCAATAAAGAAAGCTAAGTTATTTCTCCCATGTGATTTCTTACCGCCGTATCACTAAGGGAGGGGTATCACCTTTTTATATTGTATCTATATCATTTCGGGTTATGTAACATGCCGCAATTACAAAAGAACTTATTCCAACCAGGCAGCTAGCGCCCCCTGCTGCATTCACTGGGCAGGGTGGAGTTTCTCTCCGCGTTATTATTACTTACATCATGGCACCATTTGAGGACCACTGGTTTCTTATCATATGAGAAATACACATAACAGTATTTGAAAATAGTGTTAACAGTTCACTTTAACAGTTATGGTTTGCTCATGACTAAGTGTATATATTTTGATTTTCAGTGGTATAGTTTGTTATCATTCTAGAATAATTATAAAAGCTGTTGTTTGGCATTCACACTGTCAATTTAACTCTACTCCATCTGCTTCAAAGTGTAGTATAGCACCTTGTAATCTAGAGATATGAGTATAAAAATATGTACACTTGGCTTCTGCACCATGTGCCAAGTAGCGCGTCAAGGTACAACTCTGTGATGCTTGAAGTAGCACAAAAATGCTTTTAGTTCACTTTCCGTGTCAGATTAATTTTCTTAGCCCTTTTACTGGGATATCACCTAATGTTATGCTAGTGTATTTTATGTAGATTGGTCTGCTCAGGCAGTTATGTCAAACACATGTACCGATAACCGTGGACTCATTGTAGCCCATCAGTGTATGTGCACGTTTGACAGAGTAAGAGCACACGATGAACATCACTCTCCTCACCAAGTCATAGCCATCCTCCCGGGAGATCATGCGCTGGTGACAAGACCAGCCAGTGAATGAAAACATGAGGGACAGCGACAGTGTCAAGAAAAAGTGCCATTATTTTTTTTATTTTGTCTTAAGTAGTCATCTAGTGGGGTGCCCCAGTGGCAGAGGACTTAGCATAGCTACTTCACAGTTAGAGTCTTCAGTTTAAATGGCCCAGTTGCTGACTATGTGGAGTTTGCATGTTCTCCCCTGTGCTGTGGTGGGTTTTATTTTCCCCCAAATATGTGATTGCTAGGTGAACTGGTAACTGTAAATTGTTCTTTGTGGACATGAGCATGAATGTGTCCAATAATGACCATGATGCTGCCAGCATAGGCTTTCATCCCTGCAGCCTTGCAACGTGTTAATCACATTTGATAGTGAATGGATGGATTTGTTCTTTTTAAGCTTGTATTTATGGTGTAGATGTCATTGTCTGCTGCCTCACAGCTCCAGGATGAGACTGAGAATAAATCTTAACCCAGTTGTGGTGGGTGTGGAGTTGTCTGTGAGGGCTTTACTCCAAGTATTGTGGTTTCCCTCCTACACCCACAAGTATGTTTTAAGGTAACTGCCACCTCTAAATTATTTTAGTATGGGTGTGTGCCCTGTGACAGACTGGCACCCCATTCAGGGTTAGTTCCTGCACTGCTGCCAGGATCTTGATCTCTCTTAACCGTAAAGGCCATGTCACATTACATGACATTTCCAGTTATAGCAAGCTGGGTGCAGTCAGGGCACACTTTCATGACCTCCAGTTGCATAGGGTGACATACCCAGTGACTCGGTCCAAGTGTTCCGTGACTTCCCCTGATTAAATCAAACAAGTTTTGCTTTTAGTCCTAAAGGTGGGCTATGTGTGCCTGAGAGATGAGAGCCAATGATTGATCATTTGGAGGTACAATGCATAAATGAGTGAGGAATAAGGAACACAGGGATTTTAGACCTCTTTAGCACAGAGACCTGCCTGTGTGATGTCAACATGTTTTTTGTACCACAACAGAATGGAAAAAAAGAAAGAAGGCTGTAGCAGAAGTTGCTGCACTTGTAAATCTCTTGTACAGCACCAACTCCATCAGGCAGCACGTTAGTGGCTGTCACGAAAAGGAGTGAGCATGAGATTCTTTGGAAGTCTGAAACTGCTGAACATGCCCAGCAATTTCTACTCATATAAATTGACATGCTGAGGTGATGAGATCCCCTCAATCCAGAAGTCATGTAATGTGACATCGGCTTAAAAAGCATCAAGAAACAAATGAATGGATGAATTAGGTTTGGGGTTTAGGGTTACATTTGTAATATAAAGTGCATCAGTTATTGTGAATGTATCACTTGTTAAGTGGTTATGTTGTATTTTACATTTTTTTGCTAAATGGTCCTTAAAATTCAACCAAGTACAAAGCCAGAGAGAGAGAACATGTCTAAGCAATTAAGAGTCACTGGCAAGAGCAGCAGACCATTACAGTTTAAGACCATGTCACATGGTGCGACTTTTCCAACAATTTTCAATTGCACATTTCATGTACATAGTTTTAGCGAATCGGAAACTGTCAGTGTTGCGCTCCAGTGAAGTCAGTTACCTAATGTGACATACCCAACAACTCACACCAACCTATCTGCAACTTGCTCTGATGAAAATCCAAAAGGTTTGCTATTCTCATTTGTCTCTAGCGGCTCTGTGTGCACAAGAGCTGACAACACATCCAGAATAACAATTCATAAAATGAAGTGGCTAGGTGGACTGGTGTTGCTAAACTGGCCTTGCTGTGTAAGTTTGGAGTGTGTGTCTGTGTGTGTGAATATGTGATGGACTGGCGACCTGGCCAAGGGTTGATCTTGCGTTGCACCCCATGCTCAGCCCCCCACAACCCTGCTCAGGTTTTAAGCATGCTTAAAAAATGGTATGGTCTGATGTAATAAAGAGTCAAGGAAAAAGAATGGAAAAAGGGGCCGAGATGGCAGCTGAGCTCACTGTACTTGTTAACCCTTCGTACAACACCGGCTCCATCAGGCACCATGTTACTGGCACCGAGATCACCAACAGGTTGGCAAGTCTGACAGACCCCATGACTAGAATCCGTTTAATTTGACATCAGTTTTAATAAAGCAGTCTAAGCTAACAAAACTAGCGGCACAAGCAAGTCCAAAAGAATGGAGCTCATTTAAGCAGAAGTAAGATGGAGGGAGAGACCAAAGATGCAGGATGAAAAGCAAGAAAAAAAAAATCATCTCACATCCAGCAGGGGCCTCACAGAATTCAACGAGTGGCACTCTTCTTTTAGGAGGGAATCTTCCTGAAGATGCCATCCTCTAATGAGTGACTCTTCCCGGAGATGCCATCCTACAAACACAAGGGTGATGACTGAGCACTAGTTGAACAAAGCATCTAGGTCCTCACCATGTCATCTTGACTTACCTTGAGTGGAACTAAAATAGGAAGAGTCGGCATCGTCATGCGAGCTGGAGCCACCAACATCCACAGAGGGATCCCACTCGAGTGCCAGAGAGTCAAGGTAGGACCCACCTCCACCGGCACATGAGCGATCTTCTGAAGATCCATTCCGATCACAAATTCCTTCATCATCCCAGACATCTGAGAGGGTGGTGCAGCCAGATAGTCCCTCGGAAAAGCAATCGTCTTCAAAGACCTAGAAAGAAGGAGAGGACAATCTTTGGGATAAAGGGACAAAACATGGAGAAAGTGAATGGCCCAAATTAGCCTGAAAGTGAGTTTGGCACCGACCAGTCTCATGCTGAGGAGGCGAGTATGGAGCCGTCCTACTCCCTCAAATACTCTGACACAGTACTGGAGTAGATCTTGCATCTCCTCTTCAATTTCCACCGCATCAAATGGCTCACTGCGCATGATGAGGCCCTCTCCACATTCCAGCCAACCATTTAGCCGCTCAGCATTCTGCTCTACAGTTTGCTGGAAGGCCTGAAGAACAGGTAAAACCTCTGATTTATTCAAGGGTGCTGCTTATTGTTCAAATGATCAAAATTCAAGGGGTCTAGATGGAAGGCTTTGCGTTTTGAATTTGAAAGGACACTAAACAAGGTTAAACTCTCCTACCTGCAACTGCTTGACTTTATCTGCAGAGTTACAGCCAGAGAAGTGCTCCACCTCCGTAAGCCTCAAGTTCATCTCGGCCAGCCAGATGTTGATATCCCCCCGCTCCCTCTCAAAGTCCTCCCGGAGGCTAACAAAGTGCTGCGGGTTGACATCAAGTACTCACGTTAACAACTAATGCTCATCTTCTTTGGTCAAGCGGGTGCAGGAGAGAGCACGGGGTGGCAGAAATACAGAACAGTAAAAATAGAAAGATGAATGAGTGGACTAGATACAGAAGAGCAATGTATGAAGATACCTGGAGTCTTCTGCAGATGCAGCTGATGTACTTGTTTAGAGCTTCCCATCTCTGGTTGCTGGTTTGTATTCTCCCGTGCAGTTGGTCCCAGCCCCACAGTCCCGGGGTATGAAGCACATGCCAGTACTGCCTGTCAATGAGCTCCAGGTCACATAAGCGGTTCCGAACCTCCACCTGCAGAACCTGGAAGAATAAAAGAAGAGCTCAGTCTTCACCATGTGGACGGAGAAATGCAGTGTAGATATGGTGAGAGAATTTAGAACATCCTCACCTCAAACTTCTTCAGTTCCTCCTTTGCCAAGCTGTAGGAAATCAGAGAAGACTTGGTACTGGCTGCCTGACTCTCTGCCCTGCGTAGCCAGTCTTCAAATGTCGAATACTTGTGCATGAACTCGTGCCAGAGCTGCCATTCATGTTCCCATCTGCAAAAGTAAATGGAGCACATATGACCACCACTTTACGCTCCACAAAGCACCCCAGTCATTACCATACTGCCATGTTCACTCACTGGATACGCCTTTCCACAGACTGGATGCAGATAGTCTTTGTCTCTAACTCTGCTTCGGGATGCAAGCTCTGGCTGTAGGCAGTGGGTAGCAGATGGGGATCATCTGAGCCGATATCCACCAAATTCCACGAGTTGCCTTTGATCTCCAGGAGGCAAGCCGAGTTACCAGGATGTCTGGCTGTGGGTGGAGAGTCGAGACTTGGTCGTGAACCATCACACGTCTCTCCTTCTAGCCCTGACAAAGCATTTTCAGCACTCTGAGGGGACGTGGATGACCTAGTGCCTTCTTCCAACATCTTTTTCTTCCATCAGTAGCTCTGCAGGAGAGAACAGCAAGTAGACCTCATCTCAAATAGTGCATTGCAAATGAAAGTGAAAGTCCTTTTTTCCAGAAGCCAATGCGAGCGGAAACTACGGGTATTTGTTGGGCACCCCTCACCTTTAACCCATTTGACCAACCAGCAGATGTCACGAACACCATTCTCTGCTCACTGTCTTGTCCGTCAAAATGGCCACGTGCACATTTGTTGCCTTCTTGGTCTCAAATCTCGCTATCAGTCAGGGTAAACATGCCAAGTGGCCAAAGGTCAGGCAGTGAAAACAGTCTGTGGTTTTGTGCAGCTGGCAGCGAGTCTGCAAAGTTGCAGTCCCTGATAACTGAGATCAAAGGTATGATGGGCATGTGGAACGCATGGATGTACAATATAATGGAAAAGATAGTCAAGCTAGAGGCATCTACAGTGGAGAAGACCTTTGTTTTCCTGTATCCTGGGGCTTTATCAGGGTAGAAGGGTGTCTGTCTCTTTAAATTAAAAAGCTGCATGACTGAACATATTTGCATTAAACATTTTCCACAGCCTGGCAGTAAACAAGGAAGTGCGCACAGGTAGCAGGGAGGAGCCCCGTCTTTATGGCACCATCATTAACTCCTAAGGTTTCATCCAAGCAGGTGAATGGACAAATCACAGCCTCGCTACTGCTAAAGAGACTTGGCGTCCGAACAAAGCCCACGACAACCAACTGGGTTGGGTGGAGCTGTAGAATGGACTTCAGGTACCCGCCTTCATCGCCCGCCCTCAAACCCCTCCACAATGCAAAGGGACTCCTGAATGGAAGCAGACAGGTTCAGATCATTGACTTGATTGCTACCCTGAGCTGTGGCCAGTTCACAATGTGAAGTTTCAGGCACATCCTGAAGCCCCAAAACACTGTCATGACACCCCCACCCCATGGGGGTAATGCACAGATTTCTACAGTCCCCATCTGCCAAGCACTGTAAGTAAAACTGCATTTAAGGAGCACATTTAAAACAACTTGAGGCTGCGCAAAGTGCTGTAGGGAATGAAATTAACACAAGTAACAGCACACAAGAAAAGATAAGCGAGATAAGACATGGAGATTAATACAAAAAAACAAAACACGCAGTACCAGAGGCAAAAGCAATAACATTTAGGATCAGGCAATAGAAACGTGGTGGCCGTAGCTTTAAAAACCTTCAGATGAAAGTGAACTAATGTCCAATCTGGGTGCCATAATTGACAAGCCACTGTCACCCTTTGAATTCAATCTGAGGTGTGGAACTTCAGTTGACTGCAGCGATCTGCCAGGGCAGCAGGGTATAAGAAGCTCAGAAATGTCGCCTGGCACAACATATTCAGCAATGTTTGGTTTTGCCCCAGGAATCCCACTCATTGATGCACACAACTACTTCCTAGACGTTATTTACCCCACCCTTGGACGGGTTTTCTTTTAATGCTCCGTCTCCTCTGATCTGTTTGCCTGGCACCTTTTTTGCACATTCACCTACACTGCCCCCTCATCTTCTCTGGACACAAGTCTGTCACTTTCTGTTTTCATTGTCCATTGATGTTCTTCTTTTCATGCTTGGATGACAGTTTCCTTTTATCACAACCCTTTATCCTTCCATCAGTCTGTGCTTTTCTTTTCTTTCTGATTGGGGGGAATTACATGGTATGGGTGGGCACTGTTGGGCTACACGGTTCCTTCTTAATTTGCTTTGTTTAAAAAATATTATCAGGGTTTGGCCATGGAGTGCATTAAAAACAAACGATACGACTTTAAACTGGACCCGGTGACACACTGGAAACCAGTGAAGAGAAGCCAGGACTGCTGATAGGTGGTCTCTTTTTCTTTTTACCTTTGAGCTGCAGCATACAAGCTAAAGAAGACTGATTGAATCCCGTATACAGTGAGTTGCAATAATCTAATCGTAAGTGATAAAGGTGTGGATGAACAAAGTACGACTAGAAAGGAACGACTCCATTTTGGCATCATAAACTGGGTCTTTACCACAGAGCTGACTTGCTTATCAACTTTGAGGTCACTGACAAAAATGAGCGTCTGGCTTTACAAATGGTGGGAACTGACCAAAATCAATCGAAGATAGGCAGACCACCGGTCCTTCTCTTCTTCACCCCCCCTGAACACCTTCTATCATCCTGTCCCATGGGTTCACCAGTCAATGCTTTGCTGGTTTCTGTCGTTCACTCCAGGGGACCAGATGGTATTAGCTGGAATCTCCGAGTGTCTCAATGAAAATTACAACTTGGAAGAAGGAGTACCACCTCCAGGTCAACCCTGCAAAGATAGACTTACTTGTCATCCCTCCCTCCACATCCATCTATTCAACAACCCGTCTCTGTTCGGCTCGAGCATCTGCCAAATCAGTGCACCACCTTGAGGTGGTGATTGATAATAATAATCCTTCACATTTATATAGCACTTTTCTCACTAGTCATAGCACTTTGCAAACTCCGTGCCAGGAGACCACGGGATGTGAATCCATGATCCAGCACTACCCACCTCCAGATGTCCTTCAGAGACTGATTTTGCAATGCTCTCTGTCTTGCAGATTCACTCTGTACAATGCTCACAAGATCAGACTCTTCAGTATCAAACAGAATATGCAGGACAACTCCTCGTCCAGGCTTTGGTCTTGTAACATCTGGACTGCTGTAGCTCTCTGCTGGCAGGAGTACTGAGATGTGTCACCAGGCCGCTGCAGATGATTCAAAATGCAGTGACATCTGGTTTTCAGCCAGCTAAATGGACACATGTCCCTCCTCTTTTCAGATCATTATAATGGCTCCGTGTAGCAGTACACATTAACTTCAAATCTTTGATGCTTGCCTACGGAGCAGTCAATGGGTCAACACCTATGTGTATGAAGACACTTCTGAGGTCCTATGATCCTCCTCGACCACTCACGTGTGCTGATGAACAGCGCCATGTGATGCCCCCTCTGTGTGGTATTAAATCTCAGTCCAGAATCTTTTCATGTGTAGCTCCTCCCTGGTGGAACGAGTTGCCCACCTTCATCCGAAATTCTAAACCCCCTCAATGTGTTTAAGAAACTTTTGAAGACTCTCTTGTTTGGTGAATTTCTGTCTGAAAGGCTGTTAGGTTTGTAACCTTGGAATTGAAACTCACTTGTGTTTTGTTCTGAGCTCTTCGCTTGTGGTTGTCAATTTTCGTATCCTTGTTCTGTAACACTTGTTCCCAAACAGTCTCCCAGGCTGATGCTTACTCCATTATGTTGACCTGCTTTGTAAGTCGCTTTGGACACAAACTTCTGCTAAGCCAATAAATGTAAATGAGATATCTATTGGGATGATACACAACAGGCCCTGCCCCAAAGTTCTGAAAATGGCACAGCCCACCTTGCCGACTAGTATGGGCTGCCCAGGCCCTGTACTCACAGCCTGGCATTTACATATTGTGGTTTAACATCTACATGCTGTCCACTGGGATCAAACCAACAGGCCCATTTACTCTCCAGCTCCTCCTTCTCCTCCTCCCCACTCAAGACTGAAGTAGAACTGTTATTGTCACAAGAGAACAAAGCAAACAAAGCCAAGAAGCATTTCCTTCAGATCCCTGGAGCTCTAAGACACTTGATCCCGCAGTGGCAATGAGGGTTGCTTGGCAACCCTGGTGAGTGGCCTCACCTGGGCCTCAATCAAACCTCCATCTCTCATTGGATGTCTGGATAAACGACGGGGGCACGTGAATTTGGCACAGCTTCAGAAAGGTGCAACAATCATCAGGGACTGATGTCCTCTGCACCAGGGCAGCACCCCTAAATGCCTAGTTTGCTGCGCAGTTGGCACTCTCAAAGTCCAGGGGCCATACTGAGGTGATCTCATGATGGGTTAGGGGGTACCAATTCCATTCATCATAAGATGACAGGAGAAAACGAACTGCATACTCGGAAATGTCCACAGAGATTTTCTGTGAGTTAAGAGCCTGGCAGCAGTGGGAGTGCCAGCGCTAACGCCAACAGGGCAGGACGTGCACATCACCCAGATATGCGCCATAAATAAACAGGCATCGCGCAGGTGCACTCTCGCTAACCTACGTTCATGTTTCGTATTCCATTGTATTTCACACTTATTCCACACATATTCCTTTTTATTTCACCCTTCTCCCAAAAACTAAGTAGAAAGCAGTGTGCTTTCAGGCAAACCCAGAAGATGCAGCGGTGAGTTTAGACGAGCACACTCACTCACTCACGCACACACAAAACAGCTGGCAGCTTGGATACGTGATGGCCCCTCCTGGAGTGACCCGCGCAAACTCACCTGTTTCAAGACACGCGAAGGACTCCGGCGTCCGGGCAGGCTCGGTGGTCGCCACTGGGTGCGCATCTCTGTAGGGTGCGGCGCCGTTGTTTCGCTCTTCTTTAACCCCCCGATCTTCGATTGTTCTCTGCTCCTAAGCTTTCGCTCTTTCCCACACCTTGTTCGCAGGTGCATGACGTAATCCGCGTGACCACGCCTCCTCGAGGGTTTCTGTGTACCGCCTATTGATTCCCCACGCCTCCCAAAAGATCGGCAGACTGATGTGTGGCTCACAGCTCGTCGCAGCTCGTCGTGGGTCACGCGTCCCACTCCTCTGTGGATTTGATATCCAATACTTTACATTGGCTGACGCTTTTATCCAAGGCGACTTACAACACTTGAGATACAATCGGCTGCATTTATTTTACCAGTTGGCGTACAGGCAAGCGAAGTGACGTACACGTGATCACAGAGTGCCAGTAACAGGACTTGAACCCACAACTTTAGAGATTGAAATCCCACGCCTTAACCACTACACCTTAGCGTAGTGTGGGCCTCCCTCACCCGTTCAGATCGTCATCACTGCCCCTAAACTTGAGTCGTTTTATCATCAATGTCTAATTGTATTACTTCTCAGTAAATTGTGACGTACTTTGTAAAAGGAGTTACGAGAGCGAGTCAAATGAAAACCTGAAGTATTTTTTTCATAATTTATTGTAGCAAAGGTGTCATATGCAACAGTGTCATTTTTCTACGTAATCTCCATGGAGTTCGATACAAATCCTCCATCTTACAAAGTGCGTGGATTCGTCTATACTGAATAAAAATGGCTTTTGGTGTTATTTTTAATAGTTAGGTGGTTACACGAATTTTTTTCCCGTAACTCACGTTTTATTTGCCAGTTGGGGTTTAATTTTATCAGCTCACCTATTTTACACCTTTGTTCCATAGCTGCAACTACACTGAAACATAAATCTTTGAATTCAATTAACTGTTTGTGTCAAGATCACCTTAAGTAAACCTCAATTAAAAGGTATACGCTGCAGGGTTTACAAAATATGCAGTCTGAGTCGATGAATCTAATGAACACACACTTTAGCGCCTTTTGCAACTCAGGAGCTTTGACTATGGGAAAGGCGCTATATAAAACATGTATTGATATTATTTGGCTGTGAAAAATGCAATTTATTGAGGTTTTTGTCATTTTTATTACTTTGAAACTAACCAAATATACTGAGTATTATTATTTTTCAATAAGTCATTTACAGAGTATCTAATAAAAAACATTAAAACAAAGCACAGTGGTCACACAATGGTCAGTAACAAGACGCAGGTTTGTGCCTCGGGTCCTCCCTGCCTGGAGTTTGCATGTGGGATTTTCTCCGGGTGCTCTGATTTCCCCTCACTGTCCAAAAGCATTCAGGATAGTTGAACTGGTGACGCTAAATTGGCCTCGAGTATGTACTGTAGGTGTGTGTTTGTTCAGCCTGTGACGGACTGGTGCCGTGTGCCCTGTGCCAGCTGGGATTGGCTTCAGCCCCCTCCCACGACCCCAGTCTGGATTAAGCAGGTTAGAACATGACTTTTCTTTCAGTTTGGATGATTGCACTTTTGTGTAATCTTAACCTTAGTAATAAAGTTGTATTAGAACCAAAAATGGTTTTGTGAGAAGTTTGCCAAAAATTATAAATCAGTTCCACAACTGCACAAAATCCAAGGCATTCAAAAAAAACAAACCTAAAAGTCTTGAATTGTCTTTCCGACTGTACTCAGCTCTGTCATGCCTACAACGTGTTCATAATGTGGCTGTGTGCTTCCACTAAGAAGAGGAGACAT
Source organism: Erpetoichthys calabaricus (assembly GCF_900747795.2). Taxonomy (NCBI): domain Eukaryota; kingdom Metazoa; phylum Chordata; class Cladistia; order Polypteriformes; family Polypteridae; genus Erpetoichthys; species Erpetoichthys calabaricus. Next base: position 50,511,215 of record NC_041411.2, on the reverse strand, counting down.
CACTCCAGTCCTAGCCACATTGCAATGGCTTCCAATTCATTTTAAGATCAAGGTCCTCCTGCTGGTTTTTAAAGCTCTCAATGGCTTGGCCCCTTCTTATTTTCTCATCATGTTCACTCAGGTCATCAAATCGGCTTTTTTGCTCTTTGTGCCTCTAGCCAGGTTGAAGCAGAAAGGTGACCGAGCTTTCACCGTCATGGCTTTGGAATAAGATCTGTAATGTCTGACATGGTTTTTAAGTCCAGGTTTAATGCTTACTTTTTCTGAGTTACTTTTGAATGATAACTAGTCTTTGTGCATTGACCAGCTTTGTCCGTGTTGAAATTTTAGTTTCTGACTTCGTGCCGAGTTAGCGTTTTATATTTTGTTTACGATCTCTTAATGCTGTAAAGTGCTGTGGAAGATGCTTGTGTGTCAGAATGTGCTTTATAAATAAGATTTTACTTAATCTTACTTGCCATGCAACAAAAAGGGCACAATATAATTTAATACAAAAATTGGATAGTCATGTACAAAAACTGGTTCATTTGAACCTAACGGAACTGCGTATGGAGGAAATCTTGCACACCATGTTTGGATTATTTAAAAAAAATGTTTTCCGTTAAATATAACAAAAAAAAAAAATCTCTGCACAAAGAAAACAATGTAATGGCTTTGTTTCAACATCATCTACTTGTGTTGATGTGACAACCAAGAGGTTTGTGTTAACGTAACTATAAATACAGTCAACGCGATCATTTTAAGTTAAATCAACCTAAATTAGATTCATAAAGTTCACATCGCTGGGAGTTCATTTGTTTCAGCACACAAACACATCTTAAGGTCTTGGATGCAGCCACTTATGCGCCCCCTTCATCTGACTACCCATTGCCTCTCTGAGTGGTCCAAAGATGTGGTCATCAGTGGGGATGAGGTCTGGCGAGTATGGCGGATGAGGAAGACACTCAAACCACAGGTTCCTTGATAGAGTTGCACGGGCAGTATGGAGCTGAACTTAATCATGATGCAACAAGACATCTCTACTCTGAAGCCCACATCATTTGGATTTGATTGTGGGTTGAAGTGAAGATGGTTTCTAAGGAGGTCTGAATACAAGGCACTGGTGATAGTGCTTCACCTGGGCATGCAGTGCTCCAAAATGGCACCTCAGTCATCCCAAAGCAGTGTCAGCATCACTTTCCGTGATGGCTGCATGTGAAACTCTTCGGTTTTAGTGAGGAGGATAGCATCATTCCTGGTTTGCTCTCTTCGTTTCTGGCTGTTGTTAGTAAACTCAGGTTTCACCTCCAGTAACAATTCTTGCTAGGATGCCATCACCCGCTGTTTCAAAGCATTGCATAAGTTATTGATAGGCATCGACACATTGTTGTTTCAACTCTGGAGTCACCTTGTAGATACTTTCTGGAAGTGGAGCACATCATGCATGACGTGGTGTGCTGAACCATGACTGATGTCCAGAAGTGCAGTTATTTCACTCACTATGACTCATTGAGTTTTCATCATGATGCATTCAACTTCTGCTGGTGTCACTACTCAAGTGTCTCTGACCCGGTCAAGGAGGGTCTGGCACAGCCCTCATATTGTTTCAGAACTTCCTGCTTCACTCGTACACTTACCGGACTGAACCTTCATTCACCAATGTATTTCGATAGGTTTCACCCCTTCACTGCTCAAATAGCAGATGGCAGAGTTTGGTGCACGTCTCCAGGTTTATTAGTTTGACTTCTTTTGTCTATTGCTATGATGTCATGGAGCTTGTCTGCATCACGTTTCCACCTGCTGGACCCTGCTAATGTCAATGCCAATGTACATGACAATGGTACAATGTTTAGAAGTTCTATCAATGCTAAGGTTTTCATTTGGCTCACCGTCGTATATCAAATATGGCAAACATGTTCTTTTTTGTGACTTTACTAGTAAATGACACAGGCTGCTTTCACTCACCATGTATCCGCTGAAGTATTCCTGCCACAACACACAATGACAACAAAGAAACTGATTACAGTAGCACGCTCAGTCCTTTAATTCTTGTTTAGTTTCAAAGGGCATTGAACTTGAAATGCCTTGCCAAACAAGCCAGTCACTGCCCCATCTTTCACGCTGGCCAATGCCACTTTGTTTTCCAAGCAGAGTTCAGGCCTCCTGGCCATAGTTCAGCTGGTGCATTTGGAAAAGAGACAACTTTACTTCTTTCTACCCAAAAGGAGGGCAGCATTGACTACCTTAGGCACATGGCGGATGGTCAGAGAGATACGTGTGCTCCTAGGGAGGATATGACCAAGACGAGCTTTTGTACAGTTTAGATTAGCCACACATTCCGTCATTGTGTCATCTGTCATTTCTTGGATTCCATGCAGGTAGCGTGTATACATCTCATCTTGCAATATCAGGAGGCTGCGTGGTTCCACCAATAGTGACAACAAGTACCGGCTCTCCTCCGTCTGCGGTGTCGTAACCTGCTGAGTGCATACAAGTATAGATCTGCTGTTACAGACCACCAAGAAAAGCTGCTCATATTCAGCCCTCCCAATTAAGGCATCAGGGACCAAGTGCCCTCTCCTGATAGAGATCATCAAACTGGCACAATTACTCTGTCACCATAATGAGAATAGCCAAAGACATAAAGGTCACGGAGTAGAACTGGACTGACCTCACTGTCCCTGCAGACAGGCTGATAGAAGTCAAGCAGCACCTGGGAACCAAGACTGATGGTCGTCACTGTTGGAAAGTACAGCGGTCCGTCTTCATGAGGCTGGAGCGGGGAGGGAAGAATAACAAAAAAAAAAAACAAAAAAGAGTGCTGTCAGGTCTTGCAGTATGTCCCAACTCCTTCTGACCTGAAGGTAACTCCTTCAACCTCTCGACTGTAATAAACTTGCAAAATTTCTAAAGAGGCTTTCATTACCAAAATAAGAACAGGAATTGGTTACTAGTCATGAAAGTGGCCTAAATGCACCTTATGTGTTTTCTTAACCTAATTAAAACAATTTCTGAACTTCTGAGAGGCAAAACCAACTTAGTCACAAATAAACTAAAAAGAAACCCTGGATGTTTGCCGGTCACTGCAGGACACGTTCTTCTATACATTCATCCTCGGCCAGTTTACAGCCACCAAGTAGGCTACCACACAGATGTCAGGTATGTCAGAGGAAAACTGCTGTATGCAGTGACCAGACTAGGACATGACCCCATTCTTTGTGAACAGCTACTTCCATTTGTTGGAATACTTCACAATTTATTACCACAACCTGCTGAGCAGCACTGATAATCTGACATTCTGCTGAACACAATTAATATCTAAATTAAGGAGGGCTCTTAAAACATATATACTGTTCCTACCTTGCACCTGATGCTCAGGATAAACAGGTTTGAAAATGGATATGTATGTATACACCACAGACATATTATGTGTATATGTGTGTATAATGAGGCTGGATAGGATTAGATAAGAGTACATTAGAGGGTCAGCTCCAGTTGGACGGTTGGGAGACAAAGTCAGAGAGGCGAGATTGCGTTGGTTTGGACTTGTGCAGAGGAGAGATGCTGAGTATAATGAGAGAAGGATGCTAAGGATAGCGCTGTCAGGGAAGAGGAAAAGAGGAAGGCCTAAGAGAAGGTTTATGGATGTGATGAGAGAAGACATGCAGGTGAGGGGTGTGACAGAACAAGATACAGAGGACAGGAAGATATGGAACAAGATGATCCACTGTGGCAACCCCTAACAGGAGCAGCCGAAAGAAGAAGAAGAAGATGTGTGTGATCACAAAAAATATATATATGGACAAATTTGTTGGTACACTTACAGCTTACTAGAAAAGTGCTGTATGCCTCCTGAAAATAACATAAAATGATGACTAAATAAAAAGGAGTTGTGCCACGTACACCTGCATGGCATTGACATGTCATCAAGTAAATTAAAGCAAGTGTGAAAAGAGATAAAATGTTGATTATTCTGCAAAGATATTCTAAAATGGCCTGGACACATTTATTGATACCCCTAGAAAAGATCATAAATAATTGGATTAGAGTGATTTTTTCAAACTGGCAGTTTTCTTTAATTAGTATCGCACATGTCATCAATTGTGCAATCAGTCGTTCAGCCCGTTAAAATGGAGAAAAGCAGTCACTCTGTTGTTTGGTATCAGCATGTGTCCCACACTGAACATGGACCAGAGAAAACCAAGGAAGTGTGCTGTCTGAGAAGATCAGAAAGAAAATGGTAGACAAGCATGTCAAGGGTAAAGGCTATGAGGCCATCTCCAAACAACTTGATGTTACTGTGAAAACAGTTGCAAATATTATAAAGAAGTTTAAACTCCATGGGACTGGATGCAGCCGCAAGATGAAAGTTGACCCCAATATAGGTTTAAGATGGTGACAATGGTAGAACAAAAGCCAAGAACAACTTCCAAAGAAATACAAGCTGAACCCCAAAGTCAAGGTCCATCAGTGTGTGATAGCACCATCCATCACTATTTCAGTAGGAGTGGGCTCAGTGGAAGAAGACCCTGGAAGACTCCACTGTTGAATGAAAAGCAAAAATCCATAGTGCTTCTGGGAGAATGTCCTTTGGACAGATGAGACAAAACTGAAGCTCTTTGACAAGTTACATCAGCACTATGTCCACAAATGAAAAAATGAACCTCTTAAAGAACACCATGCCTACTGTGAACCATGGAGGAGGCTCAGTTATGGTTTGGGGCTGCTTTGATACGTCTGGCATGGGGTACCTTGAATCTGTGCAGGGAACAATGAAATCTCATCAAGTCATTCTGGCGTGAAACCTACTGCCCAGTGTTAGAAAGCCCTGTCTCATTCACAGGTCATGGATCCTTCAACAGGACAAGGAGTCAAAACACACCACTAAAAGCACCCAGAATGACTAAGAAGAAAACATTGGACTATTCTGAGGTGGTCATCTATGCACCCTGAATTAAATTCTATCAAACATATATGGAAAGAACTGACACATGCAGTCTGGAGAAGGCCCCCTTCAAATCTGACACAACTGGAGCAGTTTGCTCAGGACGAGTGGGCCAAAGTACCTGTTGACAGAGGCAGAAGTCTCACTGAGAGCTCCAGGAATCACCTGTTTGCAGGGATCGTCTTTGAAAGCTGTGCAAAAAAAATTAGGTTTACGGTCCCATCATTTTTGTCCATGCCATCTTCATTTGTGCTGTTATTTGAAATATGTATCACAACTCTGTAAAGCAATGTCTGATTTTTGTTAAATATGGAATAAACAAGGAAGGGCACAAATTACTTTTATCAGTTTCAAGTTATTTCAGGGACAATTGTGGATTCTTCTTTTTTCGTGGCGGGGTACCACGAAACTTTTCAATGTCTGTGAGTGTATGTGTTTGTACATATACACACATATAAATCCATATACTAGCTTATTAGCTGTAGTACTGTAAGAGAATGAAGCCGTCGGTTAAGTAGATGTGTCCGAACAACTACTGTATGTAAACCAAGTATTTTCTTTAAACAATATTTAGTTCACTGGCACTCCTTACTCTATGCTACATATTATTAAAACATATATACCATCAATGAATTGCTGCTTTTCTACTGACTGACCTTAAGTTCTGTTGATGGTCATTGGAAAACCAATTTATAGGAACCTTTGAACTGAAGCAGGTAATTAGTTGGAATAATTGGACTTTTGAGTATAAATATAATTTTACCCTGTAGCACATCCTGTAAAAATAGTAACGTCAATCATATTTGAATGTAACACTTTGATCTGAAATCTTGTACAATTACGAAATTTCAGAAAATTTACAGTAGATTAAAGCACTACAAACCTTAACTTACTACATACAGCACTAACATTTACAGGCTGCACATTTATGTAACCCATGTAGTGAATTGAACGTTTTAAGCACTGTACAGAAAAGAAACAGGTGACAAGAAATAATACGGTGAACAATGTAAAATGTGCACCTCTTCTATGTTCTATCTGTGGAGGATCCCTTTACTGAGCTGTGCAACTTTCTGTACTTACTAAAGTATTCCTTCACTACCAGCTTGTGTTGTACTTAAAGCCTTGAAGTGGGCTGGTAAGCATACTGTCACTTCACAGTTTCTACTTTGCAAACCAGAGCATACCTGCACATCACAGTCTGACCTCCAATGGAACATCCTAGTTCTCCACAATACTGTAGGTATTTCAATACCAAAGGCCAGCGATCAATGTACAAAGCATATGCGAGGGGAGACCCAAAAATAACCGGAAATATTTTTAAAACGTGTTTAATTTTCTGTACAAACTACAATTAGTCTCCTTCAAAGTGCTCTCCATTGGCAAAAATACACTTATCTAACCGTTTGTTCCATTGTTGAAAACATTTTTTAAATTCGTCTGAAGCAATGCCCATTAATGCTCTGGTCGTTTCTTGTTTTACCTCTTCAATGTCAGCAAAATGCCTTCCTTTCAAGTCTTTTTTCATCCGAGGGAACAAAAAGAAATCACACGGAGCTAAATCCGGTGAGTAGGGTGGGTGGTTCAGGGTTGTCATACCGTTTCTTGCCAAAAATTGGCGAATGCTGAGAGCAGTGTGAGATGGAGCGTTGTCATGATGAAAGAACCAATCGCCCGACTCCCACAAATCAGGGCGTTTCCTTCTCACACTGTTGCGCAACCTACTTTTACAAAAAAATTCACTGAACACAAGCACAACCTTCCAGACTGATGGCACTTGGCAGACTGACTTGTGAGGAGTGTAACTAGATCGCCCTAGCAGCCCCACCACGTACTACAAGTACCAACCTAACAACAATTATTTTTGGGTCCCCCCTCGTACATAGAAGTGAACTCAATAATCATACCTGACTTGATTTTGCATGGCCTTTATACCTCACTGTGAGGAGTAGCAAGATGACAGAATAGAGAGTGCTATGTGTATTCAATAATATAACTTGCTATGCATGTCTAAAAGCTTCACCAAACTTTCCTTCTGCCAGTTCACTTTTGTCAGAAGCATTTACAGCTTGGAAAATAAGTACTGAATGCATCAATGTTTTTCTCAGTAAATATCAACATGAAATTTTCACCAGATGTCGGTAATAACCCAAGTAATCCACACATACAAAGAAATCAAAACAAATTAAGTCCATAAATTATATGTAATAAAGTGGAATGACAAAGGGAAAAAGTATTGAACACACGAAGAAATGAAGGTACAAAAATGCATGGAAAGCCAAGAAACCAGCTGAAATCTGTCAGTATTTAGAAAGCAATCCTGCCCTCAATTAGTACAAATGAATATCAGCTCGTTTAGTTCTAATTACTAGCCTATAAAAAGGTGTCTCATTACCAAGGTGTCACACAAGAAGCATCTCATGATGGGTAAAAGCAAAGAGCTCTCTCAAGAACTTCACAATCTTTTTGTTGCAAAACATACCGATGGCATTGGTTACTGACATATTTCTAAACTTCTGAACGTAGTGATTTGACAGAGTGAAACCTCACAAAGGATCGAAACATTTGAATCAATTGTGTTGAAAGTCATGTTGAAGCTATGAAGCATTTGACACTCATCTCTCTAGGGACATCTTCTGGCCATCTGCATTAACGTTACACAAACTAATGATCAAGTTCAGTAAGGTTTCTTAGAATTTTATGTTTCGCTGCTACAGTTTGCCAGCGGCTTCCAGTATCTGATGTGTAAAAAAAAAAAAAGTTTATATATAAACTATATATATACTAAAACAAAATATAATGCCTCACTCTTGGAGCGCCGGCTCTTTTAAAAAATATTCCCCTTTTACATTGTATCATTATTTTTTCTCAAAATTGACGAGCTTGCTATGAAGAAAAGACAACGTCACAGTCAAATCTGTCACAAGCAGTGATCATGCTGTCCTGTGGCTCCATTGACTAAGACAGTTACTTTTTGTATTCTGTGTGGAGTGCAAACCCGTTTTTAAGTCTGAAAAAAGAGTCACGTAAATTAAAAAAAAAAGGTAAAGAAATATATTTATAATCTAATTCGACAAAATAATTTTGAGAAGTACTGTGGAAGGATCACATAAGAGATCTGTTCTGGAATCATCCCCACTTAGAATCGCCATCAAACTGCGATGGCTACTTTGCAGAAGGCAGCTCACGAATTTACAATAATCCATCTTCTATTCATTGCCATTTGACGTCAATGAATCCCGTCATTGAATAGGGTGATAACAAACCCACTGTGGCAGATCAAGTTGAATTCACTCTGCTGCACCCAAAATTCAAAGGTGTCAGTCCAGTCAGGTGCAGGTCAGAGGGGATGAGAGACACAGCGCAGATCAGTCACCAGCACACTGTCACACAGACCACAGATGGGACACTCCAAAGTGAGCATTTTAAGTATTAAGTGATCCACACTCTGCAGTTTAAATCTACTACACTGTATACATAAAGTGCAATGTGAATAAAAGTATGTGCTGCACAACTAATTACAACTGACATTCAAACAGAAACAGCAGCCACTGTAGACGCCTTTGTGGTGAAAAGAGAACCCAACAATTTTTATGGAGGTTGGCAGTAAAGATCCACTTTAGTGCTGCAGCAGTTGGGATAAACACATCTTGACCTGCTGTCAAAAAAGCACCTGACTTTACCAGCACCATCCCTACTTCGTGAACACATCTTCAAGGTCCGGGCAGGCAATCAGTAAGTTGTCTTAGTCACAACACAGCATAATAGAACATTTCCTTAAATAAAAATGATAGTTTTCCTGTCTGATCCATTCCTAACCAATCACCAAGTTACAGAAGCACAATCAAAGTCACTAACACATTTACCATGTAGCCCCCCCCCCCATTAACAGTCAAAGTAAGAACACATCCCACCTGATTAATTCAATATTTAATAAATGATCACCCATAACAACAACTGAAACCGTCAGTCAAAAGATTTGTTTTGTTATACAAATGAAACAAAATGCATTTATGTCTGATATATCTTTAATAGGGTGTGTGCCCCCAACCCCACTTTGATAGCTCACCTCGCTCTCTATTGGTCAACGATGGAATTTTTCTTAAATGGGAGGGGGTGGGGACTCTGTGCAACATTTTACACATGGATGACGCAAGACGCGAACCCATGCTCACTTTACTACACCACTGCACCATCCACATTACTTGCTAGATCAACACCCCTCAAATGAAACACTACAGTTCAATGTTTTTGTTTTTATGTATGCATGTTAAATTAGTTGTATTGACATGAGAGCATTGTATGTTGTATTCGCCGAATGAAGACAAAAAAAATTATATATAGATATTTCTAATGTATGATTCTGAAGAAAAATGATGGTTGCATGAAAATATTACATGATTTAGCTGATCTTTTAATATATAAAGAGTTGAAAAATTAATGATAAAGAGGCAAAGAAGGGGTATTTATGAGAAGAGAGTATTATGGAGAGAGAAGTGTTGTGACCTGCAACACTAAAGCTCTTATTAGCATTATCAGTATTGTGCATTCTACCAGTTGGCACTTGTAAGATGTATAATTTATAGTTTTGTTTCTTGTCACTAAGTACTATCGCCACAATCATTCAAAATTTTTTGATCTTCCACAAGCATTCATTTTGCCCGACAGTTCTGTCGAGTTTTTGAAATCTCATGATGCCATAATGTACTTCAAATGTAGTTTGATGAATAATGATTTGAAGCACTGAGCAGACATGTACACTGATTAATAAAAATGGAACACAGTTCAAAACACCAAGCAGACATGAGCACTGGTTAATAGATACAGTAGATAGATAGATACTTTATTAATCCCAAGGGGAAATTCACAAATGAACCATCTAGAGCAGTTCGAAGCGGCGAGCAGACATGCTCAAGTAAAGGAGGCTTTGTGAAGCCTCAACACACTGGAAGGTATTGTGTTTTATATTTTTGAGAGTCTATCTGACACTTTACCCTCTAGTTATATTTTGTAATTTGTATTGACATTACACACTTCGAGCGGCATGGTGGCGCAGTGGGTAGCACTGCTGCCTCGCAGTTGGGAGACCTGGGGACCTGGGTTTGCTTCCCGGGTCCTCCCTGCATGGAGTTTGCATGTTCTCCCCGTGTCTGCGTGGGTTTCCTCCGGGCGCTCCGGTTTCCTCCCACAGTCCAAAGACATGCAGGTTAGGTGGATTGGCGATTCTAAATTGGCCCTAGTGTGTGCTTGATGTGTGGGTGTGTTTGTGTGTGTCCTGTGGTGGGTTGGCACCCTGCCCGGGATTGGTTCCTGCCTTGTGCCGTGTGTTGGCTGGGATTGGCTCCAGCAGACCCCCCGTGACCCTGTGTTCGGATTCAGCGGGTTGGAAAATGGATGGATTACACACTTCAGTTGACATAGTTCAGTGACAGACTGAAACGACAATTCAGGTAGTTGCTGACAACTCATTATTGTTATTGTGGCTTAGCCGGTATGGTGGCGCAGTGGGTAGCGCTGCTGCCTTGCAGTAAGGAGACCTGGTTTCGTTTCCCTCCTTGCGTGGAGTTTGCATGTTCTCCCCGTGTCTGCGTGGGTTTCCTCCGGGTGCTCCGGTTTCCTCCCACAGTCCAAAGACAGGCAGGTTAGGTGGATTGGCAATTCTAAATTGTCCCTAGTGTGTGCTTGGTGTGTGAGTCCTGCGGTTGGTTGGCGCCCTGCCCAGGACTGGTTCCTGCCTTGCGCCCTATGTTGGCTGGGATTGGCTCCAGCAGACCCCCGTGACAGATTGTGGCTTACTGTGGTTTCCTTTGTCTGATACTTAGTGTCAAAGATATATTATCATATATCAACTTTATATTTATCTCTCTATTATAAAAAAAAAAAAATCTTTGGGAAGGAGACTAGGAAGACGAGACATGATCTTCTCAGAAGACAATCTGAAGTCCCACGAGAGACACTTTAACTTGCTCCCAGCTCTTAAAACAATGACAAGCGACAAGCAAAACATGCAACTCGCTAGCAGATGATCCGACCACTTCTCCTTAGCGTGTGATCAGCCCCCCCCCCCCCCCCCCCCCCCCCCACAACATCAGCATCAGAGGCATGAAGTGGCAAAAGGACAGCTGCTGTACATGGTTTAACATGATCGACATGCAGTGCGACAGCAGCAGCAGCAGCAGAAAGACAGCAGATGATCTGACGGCATCTCCTTAGCATGCGTTCAGCTGCCCCCCACCCCACCCCCTCTTCACAATGCGAGCAGCGTTATATGTGCTGCGAGAAAGAGATTTAACCACGCCTAGGGCCGGAAATAAAGGACAAGTATTGTTTTACAACATCACATGAGCCAAGGCAGTGATACATCATTTAAAACAAGTCCACCGACATCTAACCTAGCAATTGTTGGATTGCTTTTGGCAGACACGCTTCATGTTTTCCCAACTCTTAAAACAACGACAAGCAAAACATGCAGCTCACCAGCAGCAGAAAGCCAGCAGATGATCCGACCACTTCTCCTTAGCATACGTTCAGCCACCCAAACCCCCCCCCCTCAAACCACCCTATCCCCCTTCACAACGCGAACGGCAGAGACACGAAGTGGCAAAAGGAGAGCTGCTGTACAGGCTTTGAAATGATCAGGCAGCGAGACAAGCAGAACAGACAGCTCGCCAGCAGCAGAAAGACAGCGGATGATCCAATGGCATCTCCTTAGTGTGCGTTCAGCCGCACGCCCTTCACAACGTGAGCAGCGTTATACATCCTGCGAGAAAGAGATGTAACCATGTCCGGGGTCGGAAATAAAGGACAAGTATTGTTTTTACAAACATTTTAAAGTAAAAGTGAAAATAATGCATATGTAAGAATTCCCATGAAAATAACAATCTCTTTAAATTGTACATCCGGGAAATCAAACTCGGGGGTGAGTGTGCAAAGCGAGCAGGGGGCAGAGCTCCCTAGAGTATATTATTTATAATATAACAGAATATAATATAATATAATATAATATAATATAATATAATATAATATAATATAACGGAACAGTGGACCAGCTCTATACCCTTAGCAGGGTCCTGGAGGGTGCATGGGAGTTTGCCCAACCAGTCTACATGTGTTTTGTGGACTTGGAAAAGGCATTCGACCATGTCCCTCGGGGAATCCTGTGGGGGGTACTCCGAGAGTATGGGGTACCGGCCCCCCTGATAAGGGCTGTTCAGTCCCTGTACGATCGGTGCCAGAGCTTGGTCCGCATTGCCGGCAGTAAGTCGAACCCGTTCCCAGTGAGAGTTGGACTCCGTCAGGGCTGCCCTTTGTCACCGATTCTGTTCATAACTTTTATGGACAGAATTTCTAGGCACAGCCAGGGCGTTGAGGGGGTCTGGTTTGGTGGGCTCAGGATTGGGTCACTGCTTTTTGCAGATGATGTTGTCCTGTTTGCTTCATCAGGCCGTGATCTTCAGTTCTCTCTGGATCGGTTCGCAGCCGAGTGTGAAGCGGCTGGGATGAGAAACAGCACCTCCAAATCCGAGACCATGGTCCTCAGCCGGAAAAGGGTGGAGTGCCCTCTCAGGGTTGGTGGCGAGATCCTGCCCCAAGTGGAGGAGTTCAAGTATCTCGGGGTCTTGTTCACGAGTGAGGGAAAAATGGAGCGCGAGATCGACAGGCGGATCGGTGCGGCATCCGCAGTAATGCGGGCGCTGCATCAGTCTGTCGTGGTGAAAAAGGAGCTGAGCCGCAAGGCGAAGCTCTCAATTTACCAGTCAATCTATGTTCCTACCCTCACCTATGGTCATGAACTATGGGTAGTGACCGAAAGAACGAGATTGCGAATACAAGCGGCTGAAATGAGTTTCCTCCGCAGGGTGTCTGGGCTCTCCCTTAAAGATAGGGTGAAAAGCTCAGTCATCCGGGAGGGGCTCAGAGTAGAGCCGCTGCTCCTCCGCATCGAGAGGAGTCAAATGAGGTGGCTCGGGCATCTGATCAGGATGCCTCCTGGACGCCTCCCTGGTGAGGTGTTCCAGGCATGTCTAACCGGGAGGAGGCCCCGGGGAAGACCCAGGACACGTTGGAGGGACTATGTCTCTCGACTGGCCTGGGAACACCTTGGGATTCTCCCGGAAGAGCTAGAAGAAGTGGCCGGGGAGAGGGAAGTCTGGGCATCTCTGCTCAAGCTGCTGCCCCCGCGACACGACCTCGGATAAGCGGGAGACAATGGATGGATGGATGGATGGATGGAGATATATATATATATATATATAAAAATAAAATTAGCTAAATCGTGCAACTTTTTTATGCAACGCCTTATTTTCTTCAAAACCGTACATTATACTGTATGCATCTATATTTATAAGATTTTCATCTTCATTAGAAGAATACAACAATGATACACTCGTGTCAATTAAACCAATTTAACGTGCATTATGTCAAACAAAATATACTGTATTGTCTACATCCGCTCTGCTAAGAACAGAAGTAGTTGAGTTGTATGGAGCTCGTTAAGTACCCCAGTTAGGTGGTTCAATGGTATTGCAATTGTCTCTCAGTAAAGACACCAGGGGTTTGTGTCATTGATCCTCCTTTTCTGGAAAGTTGTTTTTATTTTCTATTCCTCCATTTAACAAAAAATTCCACTGTGGAACAATAGCAAGCGAAGTGAGCTATCGAGTGAAGGTTGGTCCACCGTAAGTGGCCAGGAGGCACACACCCCTAATTATATTGCATATTATATGTAAAGAGTTTCACTCTAAAACGTAATAAACTTCACATTTGAATGTTTGGAGATCCTGGTGTCGTACTGAATTTGTATTTTATAAAAACAACATAAACTACTGTTCAGCATGCTTAAATGTGTCTTTTCTTTTCTGATCACTATACAGCTCTTCCCTCTTAGGACAATTCAATATAAACAGTTTCAGCCAATCAGTGCCTTCCAAACATGCAGCATGACAGCGTGAACCTTCATTGTTAACAGCGTGGTCTTTTCATTTCATTTACTTATATTGAGTTATTAGACTATTTACTGTTAAGTGCTATTTGAGCTACCATTTAGTACAACAGGTGCCTTACTTAGTTCTTAAATCGATATGGAAATGCACACACAAGCCTCCTAAATTATTTATTGAAATGCCTATGTTTACAGTGTCCATTTTATGAAGTCATAGTTTTTACTTGTTCCCGTTATTATGCATTACAATTTCTTAGTGTCACATATTATTCGTTACTACACACGAGTCCCGCTTCATTGAGATTCTGTTTTATATTCTGTATATGCAAACATTGTAAACGGAGCGGTTATTGAACTGACTATAGCAGACTTGTCATCTTCATAAAATTACTTAATTTATATGATATTGACATTTAATAATAAGTTCAAAAATCAAGAAGGCTATGACTTTGTATTGACTGTGCTGCTTCCTTTTTTTCGTGACCGTGTCAGTAGAGAGTGCGTGATGTTAACAATGCATTCTGTCCTAAATGATAGCTCAGAAGCTTTTTGATATTTCCTAAAGGCCAATATGTCTCAGTTTGTTCATTAATATATTTTGAATATGTTTTTTAATCAGAATTATTACAACATATTACCCATATTCATTTCCCAAGTAGATATGTAACGTTTGATAAGAATAAATAAAAAAGTAACAACACATATAATAGTTATGTTGCATAACAAAACTCATCGTTTATCTGAAATGTTTTACTTTGTATTATTACATTTGGCAATGGAATGCTTCAGTATACAGTCAGTTATTCCACTTCTGAAGGTGTACATTGTCAGTATTCTCCATTGCATTTCCACCCAGTGTAACACGTGCCAGTGTAACTGAGGGGTAGCAGACGAGCTAACGTAATGGGAGACAAGACACCTCCTCACCCTGATGCCCAGGCTTTTCTCATAAATATTCCCATCTTTATTATCTTATGCTTTTTCTCATTCCTGTCAGTTTACTATTATTATTAAACATATATATAGAGGACTGCGGTGAGTTGGCACCCTGCCCGGGATTGGTTCCTGCCTTGTGCCCTGTGTTGGCTGGGATTGGCTCCAGCAGACCCCCGTGACCCTGTGTTCGGATTCAGCGGGTTGGAAAATGGATGGATGGATATATAGAGGAAATGTGTATCTTATTTTATGTGTATGAAAGGAAGGACGGTAAAGCCTTGAATGAAACTCAGTGTTGATGCTTTGGGTAACAAGACAGGCAAGGAGCAGGGAACGATAAATGTGGCAATGACTGCAGGGGATTGTGTAACTGGAAGATGGTTTAAGAATACAGAAATGACAAAAGCTTAGTCTTTCAATAATTCTATTTTCATCAATGATTTACTCTGTTGCACTGCACTTCGGAATACTACTTATTTACCACCCACCACAGCCTTTGACAAGATGCATTCAAAAAAGAAGGATGTTGCTGGCAAAGTCTAGTGCTTTTTTGAAAGTTTGGCCCCAGACATGCTTATCCAGCTCTTCCTTCTTGTCAGTACTTGAGTGATCTTTATGTCCAGCTCGTTTTTTGTCTAATTAACGCAAAAATCCCGAGGCTTTCCCTAAATGGCAGAAGAAGCTGTTGATTGTTCCATTTCTGTTTTAAAGACAGTTGTAATTAGTTTTGCAGAGCTCGCTTTTACTCATATTGCTTTTTGGAAATCAATAATACATATCAACTACAGATCTGGGAATCACTGAATACTAAAAACGTTTAATGAGGAGTGTCTTGCACATATACTGTTGTGATGACCACATTGGTTTTGGTGAAGTGTTTCTTAGCCTGTCTGATATGATTGACATGGGGTGGAATTGACGCTGGATTGGACCAAATTGGCTTCTGACTGTGAAGACATCAATGACGTCATGACACTAGCAGGCCTTAAAAATCATGTGACAGGTGCATTTGCAGCAAGCGTTGAAGTGGCACTTCGAGGACCAGTGCTTCGAAAGCTTGACATGATGTTGACACGTCAGTATCGAGCAGCCCATCACTATCTGAATGTTCCAGTGAGCACCATTGGGGCCATAATCCGGAAGTGGAACGAACATCATTTCACCATAAACTGGCCATGACCAGGTGCTCCTCACAAGATTTCTGAAAGAGGAGTCAAAAGATTAATCAGAAAAGGTGTCCAAGAGCCAAGGACCACTTGTGGAGAGCTACAAAAAGACCCGGAATTAGCAGGAACTTTAAAGCTTGTTTAAAGTTTATTGCACAACATTTGGACAAATCATATTAAATACTGGGAGAATATAATCTGGTCAGATAAGACCAAAATTTAACTCTTTCGATGTCACTGCACATACCATGTTTGGAGAAGAAATGGTACTGCACCCCAAAAACACCATACCAACAGTGAAGTTTGGAGAAGGGAACATTATGGTGTGGGGTTGTTTTTCAGCACATGGTACTGGCAGACTTCATATAATTGAAGGAAGGATGGGTGGATGGAGAAATGTACCGGGACATTTCTGATAAGAATCTGCTGTCATCTACCACGATGCTGAAGATGAAATGGAGATGGACATTTCAGCAAGACAATGATCCCAAACACACAGCCAAGGAAACTCTCAGCTGGTTTCAGAGAAAGAACATAAAGCTGCTAGAATGGCCCAGTCAATCACCTGACTTGAATCCAATTGAAAATCTATGGAAAGAACTGAAGATCAGAGTTCACAGAAGATTCCCCCGGAACCTTCAAGATTTGAAGATAGTTTGTGTGGAAGAACGGGCCAAAATCACACCTGAGCAATGCATGCAACTAGTTTCTCCATACAGGAGGTGTCTTGAAGCTGTCATTACCAACAAAGGCTTTTCTACTAAGTATTAAATACGTTTCATTAAGCGTGCTCAATACTTATTCCTTGTGTCATTACACTTTATTACACATAACTTCATTTATGTACTTATTTGTTTGGATTTCTTTGTATGTACAGATTACTTGGGTTGTTACCAACATCTAGTGAAATATATTTACTGAGAAAAACGTTGACGCGTTCAATACTTATTTTCCCCCGCTGTATTTGCATATATCAACGGCCTCATTTCTCTCCACAATTACAGCCTCAGTCTTGTCAATGGTGGTGTTGTGCTGGAATCTTTAATTTGCAAGAACTGCAAGCTCCATTTCTCTGTGCAGATACAGAAAAAAGAATGTCGTTCCTAATAATAGCCCATTCACTACTACCAACAAATAATCGACAAATAAAAAAATATGGGTGAGCTAATTTTCTATAACATCACCAGTTTTTAATTAAATCAGTCAAACTGGTTTTGAGTTTTTGGGGTAGCTTCTCTAAGGGGTTTTGCCAAATTTAATCTTTTTAACTAAATGGGAAGTAGTTGTTTTTGTTGATGGGCGAGTCTGTGAGTAAGTCAGTCAGGTAAGTCTGCATTATATATATACAGGGTGGCCATATTTATGTATATGATTGAAAAGGTGTTATTGTCAGGAAAGTACCAATGTTATTATCAAGTAACATAATGGAATACAAACATTAAGAACCTTAAATATTTTTTCATCCCCTGTTCTCCATGGTGTGGTCCACTAATGTCCCATCCAGATCAATACACATCTGAAAATGAAAAGCAACATTGTCATAGGCGGTATCCTCTGAAATTCTTCTGTGACAGCTGCACTTAGCTCAGCCACATTGTGGATGCAATGTTCATGCACTTTGTCTTTTAGGTAACCCCACAGGAAAAATTCTGGTGGGATCAAATTGGGAGATCGAGCTGGCCATTCCACAGGCCTGCATTAGCCGATCAAGCATTGTGGGAACATTTTGTTCAACCACTGTCGCACTGGTACGGCGTAGTGTGGTGGTGCCCCATCTTTCTGCCACCACAGATCATCAATGTTCGGTCGTACAGACAATACAGGATACACAGTACCGGTAAGCAACTGCTGGTAATTTTCTCCGGTAACGGCGTCATTGTAAAAGAATGGACCAATCAAACATCGTAACAGACACCACCCCATATCATGACACCAGGACTTTTGTCATCAATATCGATGGTCACATGAGGGTTTTCTCTCCACCAGAACACGCAATTTTGCCAGTTAACACTGCTAGAAACATGTCATTTGGAGAGATAAGACCAAATTTCTTGTTCTGCCAAACCTGGATTTTCCTGAAGATTTCCCAGGCACACGTTTGCAAACTGTATGTGCCTATCCGGATCATACTCATTGAGAGCATTAACCAAACAAAGATGATACAGCTTGGCGATTCTAAATTGGCCCTAGTGTGTGCTTGGTGTGTGTGTGTCCTGTGGTGGGTTGGCACCCTGCCCAGGATTGGTTCCTGCCTTACGCCCTGTGTTGGCTGGGATTGGCTCCAGCAGACCCCCATGACCCTGTGTTCGGATTCAGCGGGCTGGAAAATGGATGGATGATACAGCTTTAAGTTCAGGTCCTTCATTATTCTCTGAAGTGTTGTACGAGAAATGTTCAGCACTTTGGACATTCGCCACAAGAGCTGTGTTGGCATTGGTATGCACACTCCTGGGCCTATCTGCTCCCTTCACTTGCAAAACAGTACCGCTGATGTCGAATTTTGTGTTTATTCTTACGATGGTTAGCACACTAGGGACACTGCCTCCAAACTCAACTGCCATCCTCCGTTTCACCACCGCATAGTTGTTTGTTGCAGAGTATAAACTCATACAACGTACGCACTGCTCTAGTGACAATTGATCTAGGGTTGCCTGGTCCAGCACATTGTTACTCCCATTCTCAGGCTACACAGTGATGCCATTTTCCATACTTTTTGCACAGTAGTTTAAAAGCTACAGCCTACAAAATGCCATATACATAAATATGGGACACCCTGTATACGGTATTTACATTATACATACTGCATGTCCAGCCAGCAAATTCAGCCCACGAGCAGACTGTTTGATACTGAAAGAAATCTCCAAGAACCCCAGAATTTTATTGCAGGATCTGCAGGTAACTCTTACAAAAGTTGGTGTCAAATTGCATGCATGTACAATCAGAAACAGATTGCATAAATTCGACCTGGATATGTGACACAAAAAAGCCATTGCTGTTCAAAAAGTACCTCAGAGCAAGACTACAGTTTGCCATTAAAAATCTAGGCTAAGACCAGGCCTTCTGAAACAATGTGCTCTGGACATAAAAATCAGACACAAAGCTCTTTGGCCACAATTACAGTAGAAATGTTTAGCACAAACCAAAGACAGCAGTTCAGGAGAACCACTTCATACCAACTGTGACACGTGGTGGCGGAAATTTTATGGTTTGGGGTTGCCTCAGGGCCAGGGCAGCTTATTGTCATTGAGATAACTATGCATTCTGCGTCACATTACATGAGCTTGAGGAGAATGTGAGGCTACCTGTCCACATCCTACAAGATGGCATTTCTACTAAAGGGTGCAATACCAGCTTCTGAGCCCAATGGTGGACTTACTTTTTCCCCAGAAGACCATTACATCTACTGATATTTTAGTGGAATAATTAACTGAAAAGACATGTTTTTCTTGTGTTTTTATACAGATTTCTCACCTTTACTGTATCTGCAAGCACTGTTTACATGAAGATCTACTGTTTTGCTTGTCCAAATATGTTGAAAAAGTCAATTTATGTGGAATTTTGTTACCTTCTTTTGATCTGTATATGAACTAAGAGCAGGTAATGAGAGCATTCTTACCAAATGAACAAGTCAACTGCATACAATAAATGCACTATAACATAATTAGCAAAACTGCAATAAGATACAAATTAATACATGTTTTTGAGCATGGCAAAGGCACTATATAAAGTGTGTTTAAGTTATTATAATTATTAATAATGCTTGCTTTTGACAGCCCTTGAAATGCACAGTTCCATACAATGATGCCCCCCGACTGGAATAACAAGCTTACTCAAAAACATTACTGTTTCTTACCTGTACTCACTTTATAAGCAGCAGGATACAGGCTTATGAAACTGTATATACAGCCAGAGAACAGACTGCCACTTAATTTTATAGCATCAATAAAATTGCCATCCCATCCATACTGTGAATTATTCTTTTCTATTACAGGAACCAACCCTCACAGGACAAATTTAGAAGTATCTATTTACACATGTTTTTCGTATGTGTGAGAAAATCAAAGTAACCAAAGAAAACGCATTCAAAGATACTAAAAATGAACAAACACATTAGAAAGTGATTGGGCCAGGAACTGAATTCAAGTCTCTGAAGCTCAAAAGCAAAAGCATGGACTACTATAACAATGCACCACCTGCAAAACGCACTTACACTTTAACAAAATACACCAATGATCGACAAGTTACACAACTGTGAACAGTGACTAGCACTTTCACCACAATCCATTCGCTACCCAATCTGTGAATTTTACAGAAAATTATCAACAACTTATGTTCATGAACAAGCCCTTCGGTGTACTTGTTAGCCTAATAATACATCTGTTATTTGTGAATTATTACAGCGATAATTAATCTGTAAGTAATAAATAGTTCTTTAACAGACAATTATAAGGATTTATGTAAAACACTGCTCAAATAACCTAAAATATATTCTATGACCCTTTTTCTTATTGACTACCTACATAATTTTGGGGCCAGTTTGCTCAGTTTAGTTCCACATCTTGATCCCTTCTAGGAGGCATCACATGTTGAACATTTTTATTAACATCTAGCACAAAATGTAATGTGCCTAGTTATGGCGATTATCCCATTAAAGCACACAACATTCAGCCAATGTTAAACTCATCACTTCATCAGAGTTTGCTGCACTTCAAAAAGTGTGACCAATACTACAAACCAAATTGAAGTGAAATGCACATCAGCCCAAAAACGCTTCTTCATCATCTGCCCAGTATGTTGAACACATAATACCTCTAAGGCACACACACCTTTTCATCAGCCCCTACTATATCCCTGTAGTGCCATACCATTATTCCCTCTCCTGGTTTGTATTCATTCACCAGAACATGGTTAGCATGTCTGCCACCAAATGCACTCAGTAATGAGATTTTCTCGGTGTACGTTTCCAGCCATTCAGGAAGTTTTTCTGCCAGCATACCCTTAGGATGAGGAAGACCACCTGTAAAGAAGCAAACCCATTATTTGTTGGAAGCCAAGACTTCATTATAATATGAAATCTCTCTAACAAAAGCTGCCATTTTTGTATCTGTCCACAAAAACAGACTCAGGCAATTAACTGCTGATAAATGAAGAAGTTCATCTGACCTTATGGATGTTCAAATAAATCTATTCTATAGATCAATACAAACAGAAGAAACCACTCACATCTCAGCCACGCTACTCCCAATTCAAAATTCTATAGGCCCTTTACATGGCTTTGTAATCTAGAACTTCCCCATTTCTCTGTTTGGGTCTTGCACAGGTCTGTCTTGCTGTATGTTTCAAACTTCTAAATATGGATGTCATTTTTAGACTTTCTTTAATTTTCTTAATTATTTATTTTTAATTTATTTATTTTTAATTAACTGTATGACTGTAACAGACATTTTTATTTGATATGTTCAGTGTCACTAGTCTACAATGCCATGTGTGTGAATTATTTTCATATTTTTAGATAGTTTTTAGGCCATTTATTTGACTGTTATAATTCTGGCTGTTATTTTTTTGTAATGGTAAATGTTTTCTTGTTACCCCAGTTTTGCAGACGTCTTCCCGACAACTGAGTCCACTTGCATTTTGGGGCACTGTAAACCTGCACAGAGAAAGAGAAGAGTGTCAGTTCAACAATATGCCATACTGCACACCTGATGAGAGTGCAAGTGGATCCTGTGCACTTCAGTTTATTTTTCTACTCTTATCAATGTCTGAGGCTGCATATGGAATAGGAGCATTCCTCTTAAAATTAGTATTAAATGGGAAATGGCTGACTTAATTACAATTTTTGGATTCTAACTAAAGGTCTATTTCAGGACATGCAAGAGATACACTGCCAATCATTTTATACTCCTGTTATACAGGTTTGTCATTCTAGACAGTAAAATAGTATTAGCTAACACTTACATGGTGTACTTTTTACTTTACTTCTTTGTAAGTCTTGGTGACTGTATGTCTAAAATGCTTAATATTACATATGGTGTGCCTGAGGGATCAATTCAAGCCTTTTATTATTCTCATTTTACATGCTTCCATTAGGCCAATTCATTTCTAAACATACGGTAACTTACCATAACTATACAGAGGTCACACACCTATACATATATTAGTGCTAGATGACCCCAGGGCTCTCAACCCTATGCTTAATCCCCTTACTAGCGTTACAGTAGTGTAATTTAAGTAAACAAGTGATAAACAGAAACAGTAATTATTGGCAGTGGTTAAAAAAGAGGATTTTAAGGAGAAACTGGATCATCTGGTCTTGCAAGTCAAGTCATTATTAAAAAATCTAGGTGTCATTATGGAACTACATTGCAAACCTTCAATATATTCCTGTGATTTCCATTTCAGAATCATAGTACAAATCTGATCTTTTATATTGTTGCCAGATGAAAAATTAAAAGCATGTTTCTGTTTCTAACCGAATTGATAATTGTAAAGCACTTCTATCAGGACTCCCAAAAATAGATATTCAGTAGACTGAGAAAGCATTAAAGTCCTATCACTTTTAACAAACTTTACTGTGCTGTTGAATTCATTTTAAATGGATAAATCTGTCATTTTTGGCCATCAATCTACACTCAACAACTCATAATGACAAATGAAAACATGCTTTCAGAAGGGTTTGAAAATGTATTAAAAATCAAAAGCTGAAATCTCTTATGCATATAATTATAGTATTCAGACACTTAATTCAGTAGATACTATAGACAGATAGAATTTTATTTGTCCCCAGAGGGAAATTTGGCTTTTTACTGAAGCCCTTAAAATATACAAATAAATACTTAAACACACATACTATGGTCTGAACACATATACCAGAGTGATTACAAATACTGCTGTTGGTATGAAGGAGCCCCAGTCACTTTTCTCGACACACTTTTGCTGAATAATTCATTGCCTAAAAAGTCCTCAGTGTTAGTGTGTCAGAGAGAGGATATGCTGAATTGTTCATAATGGCACTTAATTGTGTTGTATTTCTCTATATTTCTACTTCCTCCAGGGGTCCAAAGTGAACCCCATAACTGAGTCTGCTGTTTCAATTAGCTTGTTGATTCGGTGAGACCTCTCTTGAAGTGATGTTACCAGCCCCGCAGACAATAGCATAGAAAAATCGCACTGGCCATCACAGAGTTGTAGAAGATGAGAAGAATGTCACTACTCACATTAAATAAACAAGAGTCTGTTCTGCCCTTTCTTATATAGTTCCTCTGTGTTGTGAGACCAGTCCAACCTGTCACTGACGGGAACCCCCATGTACTGTACTTGTAGGAGTGGACCATCTCAACATCCACTCCTTGATTGGACATAGAGGCTCTTTGGTGCGATGAAAGTCAATAACCAGTTTCTTAGTTTTGCTGTTGTTAAGTTGCAGAAAATTCTCTTTGCACCAAGAAACAAAGTTCTCTTCTTTTTAAAAGTCCCTTTGGAAACAATTACAGCTTCCAATCTTCTGGGGGAAGTCTCTACAGGCATTGCCCATTGTTTCTTGCAGATCCTCCCAAGTGCTGTTAGACTGGATAGGAAGTATATGTTAATTGCCATCTTTAGGTCTCTCCACAGAAGGTCTATGGGGTTTAAGTCTAGGCTTTAGCTGAGCCACTCATGGACAGTCAGAGATCTGTCCCAAACCCACTCCAGTGTTGTCTTGGCAATCAATATGCTTTGGTTAATGCTGAAAGGTGAACTGCCACCCGAGTCTGAACTTTCATGCACTCTGGAGAAGATTTTGAAGGGCCTCTCTGTATTTGGTTGCCCTCATTCTTGCTTCAATTATCACCAGTCTCCCTGTTCCTGCCACTGAAAAGCACTCCCATAGCATGGTGCGGCCATCACCATACTTCACTGTACAGATGGTATTAGGCAGGAAATTAGCAGGGCCAGCTTTTCACCAGACCCAGTGTTTGAAATTCTGCCTAAACAGTTAAATTTTTGTGTAAATATTTTCCTCATGCTCTTGGAATCCTTTAAAGTGTCACATGCTTTTCACTCAAGAGTGGTTTTTGTCTAGCCACTCTACCATTCATGCTTGGTTAATTGTGTGCTGCTGAAATGGTCACTTTCCCAAAAGGTTTCTCTATCTCAGTAGAGGAATTCTGAAACTCTGTTAATGTGACCTAGGTTCTTGGTTACCTCCCTGAACAAGGTCCTCCTTGCCTGGTTACTTATTTTGGCAAGATTGTCAGCTTAAAGATGAGACCTGGGGCCTCATGTATAACGCCATGCATAGAACTCACACTATAACATGGCGTAAGCACAAAAGCGGGAATGTGCGTACGCACACAAAAATCCAGATGCAGGAATCTGTGCGCACGCAAAGTTTCACGTTCTTCCACTACATAAATCCCGATCAGCGTGAAAAGTAACGCACGTGCACGCGCCTTCTGTCCCTCCCCAACTCCTCCCAGAATTACGCCTCTTTGAATATGCAAATTGATATAAATAGCCTTCTGTGAAAAGACAATGGGAAAAGCACGGGGGAAAATATAAGAATTTCAGCGAATACCAAGTGGAGGCAAAGGAAAAAAGTACTATTTGTTGGTTTAAACAGTGGTAAAATCAACAAAATGAAGTTGATCGAGTGACAGAGTGTCGGAGAAACTCGAAGGCTCAAGTTCACAAACTTGCACAGTGCCCGAAATAAAAAAGAAGTCACATATCAAAGTCTCCCTGAAAAGGCGACTCGTAGCGGACCATCTGAGTGTCATATGAAAGCTTATTAGGGTACAGAGAAAAAAAATAGGCACACTGGGGAAAAAAGCACGAAATGTCAACTTTAATCTCGAAATTTCCACTTTAATCATTTTGTCATTAAAGTAGAACATCATAAACTTCATCTTAAAATCGTTTATTTTACTAGTTTCTCAAGTAGCACTTTAAATGCTTTGTTCTGTATTTGATCTTCTATGTGCTCTATGTGTATGAATCACTACGTGCTTCCGTTCTTTCTCTTTTTCCCGACAGGACACAGAATCCATTGCATTCGTGATATTACAGCTCTCTGACTAATTGCAATACTGAGATGTATACGTGATATCTTTTTCATGATGATAGGAATGAAAGCATGTTATTAAACATGGGAACATGGTGGCGCAGTAATTGTTCATATCTCACACAAGAGGCTTGCTGCGCCATGTGCGACCTTTGATGAAATAATTTATTACAGAAGTACTGTCTCTTTCAAACGTACTAACCTCCAATTCCTGTCCTTACTTTTCTTTCTCCAAATACCCAATCGCCACACAATCAGCTCTGTAATAGACGTTAAGCCATCTGTAAGCTTAGAACGCCGATTCTTCAAAACTTTTAAGGAACATAGAATAATTAAACCTGTACTACGAAGATATTCCAATCTGTCTATCCTTCCAGTGTTGCGTCAGCACCAGGAATAATACAGCGCAAGGCAGGAGCTATCCGTGAACTAGCACCGTATCCTCACATGTTTAATTATTAACAATACAGATTATTTAAATAAAGTTAAAGTTTTACCTGTATACTATAAGCAACATATTTTGCTGCATTTCATCTTAAAAATTATATCGTCATCATACGCACTTTATAAAGTGGAGCAGGTTGTGCAATATTATAACTGTAGTGCAAGTTTACAGTGAGGTAATTGTACTTGTAAGTACAAACAGTTCTACAAGGAGCACTTGATGGACTGATTGAGTGCATTTATAGTTCTTGGGATGAAACTGTTTCTGAAACGCGAGGTCCGTACAGGAATGGCTTTGACGCGTTTTGCCGTGGTTGAGGTAGTGTGTGCTTGAAACTGTATACCGATCATTCTCTTTCTGATCAGCTGCTGCTGTGATTCCCCACTCAGATACAGTGATATAAATACTCCGAGTGGTGCAGTGAGAGTAATATGGAAAAAGATGATCCGCTGTGGCAACCCTTAACGGGAGCAGCTGAAAGAAGAAGAAGATGCAGTGAGCGTAACAACGCTAAAGCAGTTATGGTATTTGGAATATTATGGCTATTCCCTGGACCATTATATTGCTACAGGTTAATTACAATCAGATGCATTACACTAATAAACAATATGCAGTTAATTTCAGTGTATTTATAAAGCCGCGTCAAGAATGTGGGTCTAAGAAAGAAAGGGTAACCACACAGGAAGAGTAGCACTGCTTTGACACTGGGTGCCGCCAGTCTGCAAAACCGAGCGGAGAAATTGCGTACGCCAAGGTATGAGGTACCGTGGAAATGTGCGTGGCTTTACGCCAAGTTTAGATTTTATACATCGCAATTTGAGCATGGAAATGTTCGTACGCAACATTTCTGTGCGTACGCACCGTTTGTACATGAGGCCCCAGGTGTTTTCAAACTTCTTCATTTTTACGATTATTGAGGCCACTTGTGCTCCTGGGAATGCTCAAAGCTGTAAACATGGTTTTACACCCTTGCTGACATCTCTGCCTCACCACAATTTGATTATGGAGGTCTATGGAGAGGTCTTTTGACTTTATGGCTTAGTTTTTGTCCCAAAATGCAGTATGAATTGTATGGCCTTATATACAGAGGTGTGTGTTTTTCTAAACGATATCCAAACCAAGGTTATTATAGTTAACGAAAACTAAAATCAAAACTGCAACTATTATTAAAAAAACATTTTCGTAAACTGAAATAAAATAATTAACAAAACCAAAATGAAAAACTAAAACTAAACAAAACTATTAAAGTAGCTGGAAAGACTAACTGAAATAAAATAATAATTTACTAAAATATTTTTAGTTTTCGTTTTTGAATTAATATTCTTGCCGTTAGTCTTTAACCCTTGTAAGTTTTAACTCTAAAACATAATGTCATCCACCACGTGCCGCCCGCGTATATTCATCCAGTGAACGGCGGCTGGTGACTGAGGGCGGCTGTTCACACAGCATTTGCAGTGACAAAGCAAGCTGAGTGCGGGTGCATAAAGCGTGAGAAATAGAAAGCGATTTCCATGCCGCCTTTCTTTGTGCTTGTTGTATCATCAAGATGTAATTCAAATGGCTGAAATCAGAGTGTGCTGGTCAACAAAACGTTTACCATATGGACAGAAAAATCACGAGTGAGTAATGTTTCAGTTTATTTCTCAGGTGTCTGCTTTTTGTTAACAGCAGTTCACCTGCCACTTTGCACAGGAGAAATCGTTTTTACTTTCTCATATACAAAGTATAGTAATCATGAAAAAATTCGACTTCGATATTTTGATGAGTCTTGACGTTATAGACTAACCAGTGTCCAACAATACTGTTTTTTGGAATTGTGTGTGTACACGCACGCATGTATGTCTGTGTCTGCCTGTGTGTATAAACACAATAACTCAAAAACTCAACTAGATAGATGGATGAAATTCGGCATGTGGATGTTACACCACAATTATAGATCTGTATTAACTTTTGGGCCAAATCCATCACCCGGAAGTGGTACTTTACCAGAACACAGACTCTGCAGCTGTATGGAAAAAAAAAAAATGAGTATGATTTTTTTCAACTTTACTTTTATAATAATTGTTCAATATATAATTAATTTGATTTGTTGTTGATGGTTCCTTAATGTACATAATATAAAAAATAATCATTGTCTTGCGGTTTACTCCTCAAATATCCATCCCCATATCTGAGCATACACGAAAGTTGAGGGGAGTCCACTCCCGGTTTTTGATAATAAAACGACACTGATCGAGAGACTGACTAGGTCATCGTACAAGATCAGCATATTGTTGCTGACCAATTACTTTTGCTTTAAAAACATTGTTTAACAACGAAGCGATACAAACAAAGGTGGAGAGTCTGACAAGTGATGAAAAACTAAACATACTAATGGTTTTTGTATTTATTCCATATTTATTAATTTATCTTTTTTAGTTCATATTCACAACTCAAAATACCTGATATTGTGAATCTAATCCATTAGCAGAATTATATTTTAAAATATTTGTCTCCCTTTTTTCAATGTTTTTCTCTCTCAAAATAGATAGTTGAAATATCATATTCTTTTTGTTCTTAACATCAGCCATATCATACATATTGCATACCAGGGATTTATCCTGCCTTCAATCCAAACCTGCTGCGGTAGGCTCCAGATTTCCTGCAATCCTACTCTGGATAAACAGGTTTAGGTAATGTATATGTTGTTCTTAATCTCAGACGCTGTCTCTGTTGCTTTATGCCTGTCCGTACTCCTATTACCTGCTCTTACTCTGCTCATTATCGGTTTACTGTCCTTTATGGTGGTCTGTTCAAGACTCGCTGTCCCTAACCTTGACACTAATGCTTGTTGTTCTGTTTCCCTCAATACAGCTAGGTGGGGTCTGCACACTCATTCAAGTCTAAGAGCCCTGTTCTTCCTAAGCCACTGTAATAGACGTTAAGCCATTTTCATGAGAAAATATTTTAAAAATTATAAAATTGTGTAAAATTGTTCATATTCAGTGTCTAGTTTGATTATGCTTGTTTTTATCAGACAAAAACAAAACCAGATAGTAAACCAGGCAGTGTAGTAAGCTTCCACTAGCATTAAACTCGTATCCAAATCTGTTAAGTGAACAGTTCTGTCTGATTGTGACACAAAACTAACTCCGTAGGCGCTCCATGCCATAATTACTAAAACTAAAACTGAAACTAATATATATAAAAATAAAATATAAATGTCTTTGTGAAATAAAAACTACGAAGGAAAACTAAAACTAAACTGAATTTCCAAGTAAGGTCAGAAAAAATATAGAAATAAAAACTAATATGAAAAGGCAAAACTATAATAACCTTGATCCAAACAATTTAAATTGACACAGGTGGACTACAATCAAGTTCTAGCCACATCTTAAGATAATTTAAGTGAACAAGATGCACCTGACTACATTTTGAAATGACAGAAATAAATATGAGATTTCAGTTTTTGATTTTTAATAAATTTGAAATCCTTACTGAATACACTGTAAATTGGCTGCAGCTTGTACAGTATAGAATGTAGCAGCAAGATTTTTAATGGAAAAAAGAAAATTTGAGCACATTTCACTTGTACTAGTATAATTTTGCTGGCTACTGGTATCTTTTAGTATAGATTTTAACACATTTTAATTATTCTTTAGAAGACCCTGGTACTATCCTATATTTTCGAATGCCAGTTTCCACACATCATAATCTCAAATCCTTGAACACTGGCTTGTTCAAAGTACAGAGAGTGAAGCATAGAAGTATAAGTGCAGCAGCCTTTTTCTTATATGCACCTAAAATTTGTAATAATTTACCAATAAAGATACATGAGGATAGTACATTTCAAAAAAGGGGGCCTTTTTATAATTCATTCATATTGTACCTGCTGTCAGAACTGAAAGTAATACTGCATATTCTCATACTTTAACTAGCAAGTATGATTGTTTTCAGAGAATACAACTATTAGACTGTCCTAAATACTTATATATTTTTCCCAGTTACTATTAACACCTTTTGTATTTATGTTCTTATTGTTTGGTATTGCTCTGTAGCCCTTATTGAAACAGCATATAGTCTCCTGCAGCAGTGAATCTCCTAGAACCCTTCATCATATACAGATTAAACTACATTACTTTTTCATACTTCATTACTTTAGAATGCCGAGATGGGCCTGAGTAGTCTTTTCTCTTTGACACTCCTAGAGGTACATTTTCTTCAGTATTCCTCTACCCCAGATGGAGGTTTTGTTTTCCTGTTCTCTATTAAATCTGAACCATTTTATCCATTACCAAATGGAGATTTTTCAATTCTAGTTCTTTTATAATTGTACTTTTTATATTACTTTGTGTAAAGCACTTTAAGCCACACTTATGTATGCAAACACCTTCTATAAATAAACATTGTTGATGTTGTTTATCAGATCATGGCTCTTCTATAGCTTTTACAGATCAACATCTGAGCCTTAAATGAACAAGAAAATACAACATCTCATGTATCACCATGTTGTCTATGGACAATCACATTTCAAAGCTTCTTCATCTCCACCTCACCTGCTTCAGTAAGGCTTGCTCTTCTGCCTCTGAGATGAACTCTGGAACATAGTAAACTGTTGGAGGTGCCTAAAATGGAATGAAAGCAGAAAAAAAAGTGAGTCATGGTCTTGTATGTCTTTCCTGCAAAATTCTGCTTATGATTTGAACTGCAAGGAACAGAGCAGCATTTGGGACTAATTTCAGCCGCTGGAATAGAGCAGCCTTCACTCATCCTTCATATCCTTCTGAACATGGCTTAGATGCTGCCGTATGGGCACCTGTCTCTTGGAATAAACCAGATGAGAAATGCCAATGTCAGTGACAGTGTTCAGAAAAACACTATACAACATTTCCAGCAAAGCTGAACAGAAGCAGTCCCTGACCGATCCACTTGCACACCCCTCTGGGAGTGATCTTGGTGATCTTGTGTGTGTGTAAAAAGCCATGACCCCATGTCTTTATTACTTCACTACTCGTGCATTAAGAGTTCACTCACTGGCCTGTGAAACCTATCAAAATCATTACAAAACAACCTTTCACTAGACCATGTGGTCTACCAACTCATAATGAAGCATTACAGTCTTAGAAGAATGGACTGTTCACTGTGTCTGATTAGAAATAGTAAAACCATACTCATGTGTTTGCTCCCAACTACACATCTCCGTCCATTAACATCACAACATCTAGCTGCATACCACTCATTTCCCTTCATGCAAATGCTCTCAAATAACATATCCAAATAACAGCTGTAACTCTTTCATATGAAATCTATTCTCCTTCTTTCATTCCATAGCAACCAATCCCATGCTTTGCTAACAGCTGCACCCACCTGAGTCACACAGTATCTTCCCAACACTGGAAGTGAAAAGCACTTGTTTGGCTCTTCCATCTGCATGAGGAGCAATGGTGGTGTCACTCTGAGACAACTCTTTCAAGCTGCTGGTATAGTCTTCAGCATTAGGCTGCAATTCTTCACACAAAGAGTCTGGGGTGGGGTTCACCTGTAGAGAGGACTTTTTCATGTGTTACATATATCATGCAGGCTTTAACTGGAAACAAACAATCTTATATGACTTACCAAGAAGAACAATTCATAGAACAGGTGTTTGTGTATGACCAGTGGAATAATGTATGTTTTCCTGACAGGCAAACACAAAATGGAGAGGGAAACAGATCAGCTGATGAATGACAGTGCCTTGCGGTGGAAAAAGGAGAAAGTCTTAACAGGGTTAGGAGAATTAAGCATTGACTAATGTTTGCAAAACACCTGGACGATGCAGGCCAAGAGATCATGTGCAAGTGCTCAGGGCACTGCCAAAATCCATTATTCAGTGACAAGAATGATGCACACGCACACTGGGGAGGAAAGCAAAGAGCTCAAAACCCTGGTCCTGGAGACTACACCTTTAAATATATTAGTAGGGAAGTTACTACTGCCTGGAGGCTGTTCTAATCTGGCAGTGTGCCTGAATTCAGAGATTTATAAGACAACTATTATAAAATGTCACATCATGGGGATGTTTAACTGGGAAGCAGAGAACAAATAATCTATGGAGTGGTTTCCTGGAGAAACAAAATTGCCATTTTGTGGCTGCCGACATTTAGTTTAAAAATCACAGTGGACTGCTTTTTGGTGCAAGATTTGCTCAGATGTACTATGATGAACTGTAGTTGAACTCTGAACTTTTTTTGTATGCCTACAAATCTGGAACTTTACTTGAAGATGTTTCATGCAGAGCTGCACTGTGAGACTCTGTTTCATGATTTAGTTTGCATTTTTTATGTACTTTCCCATCTTTCTGTTATTTTACCTCAGTGTGCAACTCACATTATAATCTCAGATGTGAATGACTATTCAAACTTTAACTCAAATGTCAGATGAAAGTATCTATCCCAAGAGAACTGGATATCATATAGATAAAACTCTTCAAGAAAAACTGCTTTGCACACTTCTTCTAATTGCAGCTTCTGAGACAAGCCATCAATTAGACTTATTAGCCAGTTATCTACGTACAACATAATGCGGTCCAGAACCCCACATGGGGATATTTAACATAAAGGATGGACCCCCAGAGAGTGACTCTATTCCATTAGAGAGACTCCATCTAGCTGGTCCTGACAGACACCATCCATACATTAGCCTGACATCTGAATCAAGACAAGCTGCCTAGAAAAGAGGCCCCCTTTCCCTCTCACTCTCTCAGCCTTGCATAGATGTTTCCTTTGGTGCTACTCTGTGTTCATACTGCTTAAGATTTTTGACTTTCAAACATGGACATTTTAGGGCTTCGTATCCAGACATTATTATTTATTTCATTATTCTATTTTAATAAATAGTTTTGCTTTCAAATCTCTATACTTTGTCCTGGCCATCTTGAGTCTCTGAAACATTAAAGTAAATACAGAACACCTAGAGTGGGTAGCTTGCCACTTCTTTTCCAATGAGTTAACCACTAAAGAGGGACGCACGTAATAGTGAGCAGCTTAGAAAGGATTAACGCACTGTTGGCGAATGGCAACAAAAAGGTGCATGTTGTGCAGGCTTCAATGATAATCGGAGGTTATGGGGATAGTGTGGAGGTGTGTGCGTGTGTGAATGTCTTCCTGAATCAGTGTGTTAAGGTTAGACTGTGAGAAAGTAGGGCAATCCATAATGAATCTAGTGAATGCCACTTGTTTCATGATGAGTGTTGCTAGACTTCAGGAGAATTTGGAAGTAGTGTCCTTGCAAAATAGGAACTGATACAAGTAAGGTCAGGGCAACGTGAGGCAATTAAATCTTTATTTTAACACTATGGAGATTTCTTATCTAGGCAGAGTGGTGGCTCTGAGGCTAGGGATCTGCACTGGCAATCGGAAGGTTGCTGGTTCGAATCCGTAAATGCCAAAAGGGACTCTGCTCTGTTGGGCCCTTAAGCAAGGCCCTTAACCTGCAATTGCTGAGCGCTTCTATTATTATTATTATTATTATTATTATTAGTTTTGTATGAAACAGAACACTGGAATAATTTTCAAGAGAACCGGCCATTCATTCCAACAAAGCTTACCAGTTCTATTTGCCTATTTTTTGCAAAATAACACTGATTCAAGTTTCAAAAATCCCTATAAAACTACCCTCAACCACAATATGTCATAATTTACTTCATATGCCTAATATTTTTTTCTTCAATGTGAATTTTTGCTTCATTTTTTAAAATAACATTTTAACATCTTAATTAGTGCCTCTGAGGGTATGTTACTATACAAGGAACAGGTCTGTATAATTACATACAATAGACAAAAAACATGACCAAAATGACAGTAATTAAAGCTCCAGGTGACTCTCACACTGTGTTATCTTTCAGCTTTCTCAAACCACTGTACTCATGGTATTTAACTATCACCAGAATCTCAAACAAATTATTTGCTGATGACTCATTATGCACCACTGTATTCAGGAACAGATCCTTTTTAATCACCCGAGTTAAATGGGCAGGTGTAGCATGACATGATGCACATTATCTAACTGAACTAATGACCCACAGGCTTCTAGCCCATTAGCTTATACTGTACTATACGTTCAGAACAGCTAATTTACACTAATTTGATAAATGACAGCTAATACGTATCTTCTGCTGATACATGCTTTGTACAAATTGGGAATAACAGAAAATTAATCTAAACTTAATAGGATATTCTCAAATTTGATGAATCCAATTCAGGGTAGCAGAGAACCAGCACCTACCCCAGCACCATAGGGTGCATTAAATATTAAAGACTACCTGTATATAAGTATGAATGCTTTAAAAAAATAAAATAAAATAAAAACAGCAGCAAAATACCATTCTAGGAGGAGCTCTGTTAACATATGCCTTTCCTCAGACATTGGCAGTGGGACACAAATACAGATCTCCAGATCAGATAGCACTTATTTTGTACCACTGAGCTATGAAGGAAAACTCACCAAACCAATTGGTGAAGGGGATAGTGACCTTCCGGAGAGGCAAAGGTTTTAGCCTGCCACAGATCCTTTTAGGGTAAAGAAGATAGGATGATGAAGACGAGCTGCTAACACTGTATGCATTGACCAAAGCCTTTTTATTCTTTGTGCAGTTCTGTTACAACGCCACACATGCTCACTCCAGTCCAAATATACACAGTTTGAGGAAAACAGGCATTGCAGCAAATAAAGTGGACAATACCTAAACTAGCCCTTTACATTAAAAAGTCGTTCAAGAAAACTCTAAATAACACTTTGGGAATATGTTATACGATTAAATTTTTATAATCAACTTAAAATGAAAAGATCAAAAAAATTTGAGTATTAGTATTTGCATACAAAGATAATGATTCTACTACTGAAAATCTGTAGTCACAAGGAATTTCACAATTATATTAATTATATTTACATAACTGGATCAATTGCTCCAAGTTAATTCAAATTTATTTTATCTAGCATACTTCCATTGACATGTTCACAGTAACAGCGTATACAATATATCCATTCATTGTCCTCACAAATTAATGCAAATTCAAGCTTGTTGAAATTTATTAACAATTTAAAACTGGGGTTACCTAGATTTTTCGTTAGTCAGTTACTGCTATGTAACAAAGCCTTAACAAACACTTCAGTTTGGTTTTGCAGTTAGAAAGTACCAAAGAGAACATGTGTGGCTACCTCTATTAGTCACCGAATTATATGTAACAAGACATAAACTTTATTTGTGTTAGGTAACAATAAAACCCTTGTTTATAGTATTTACGATATACCAGTATACTGTACTGTAGTTTAAAAAAATCAAATCAGCATGCAAGGAAAAAAAAAAAAACACTGCAAAACTCACAAACAGTATGGAATATACAGCAGAATCATTAAAACGTGATTTTAAAGATTTACCCAAGTTTCAGTTTGTCTTGTGGCTGTAATATTTGATCATTATTGCAACACACCTCTCTTTTTATTTTTTTTAAAGAACTCCATGTAAAAAACAATATAACAGTCCAAAACATTCTTAGCTTTTATTTAGTGTTCGTAAAACTCTCCGTCACCACTTCTGGAGCTACTTGAAGGAGTGTGTCCACTTACATGTGCAAAAGGAAAATTATACCGTTTATTCAAACGCCGAAAAAGAGAAAATGACTCTTTTTTTCTTTTTCAGAGAGGGAATAACATTTATTTTATACAGTAATAACCTTTACTCTTTAGTTTTCCATCACCTTCGTTTCTATTTGGTCATTTTGCAAATTTAGTACTGCACTGTAATCTTGTTTACTATGAAAAATACCTCGCCAGGGTGCGCATGCTATTGCTGTAATTGAAGAAAATAAAGATCGACTGAAATGTCTATAGTCCCACTTCTTACCCACTTTTCCAGATGCGTGGAGACACTGGCCATCTAGGTAGCATCGCTCGGAGTCGAGAATCGGCACTAAATGGTGCGCCAGTGAGTGCTTACGCGTACAGAATGGCCAATTAAAAGGTACCAATTCCCTTGGCATGGGTCGTGTGAGGAAAATAGCATTTCAGACCATTCATGTCCAAAAGTGCTATTATCTCAAAGGCCATCTAATTCAAACATAATGTTTACTCCTCCAGGCTCCAGAAGCTGGTATCACAACTCAAACTATGAGCTAAATCTAAATAAACAGAATCTGACTGATTCTATTGCTTTGCGGTGGTAAATTCTCTGTTAAAAATAACAGGTATTACTTTAATATCATGACAATAATTAAATTGTCTTACGTTTAATTTATGTCGAAACGGCGAATCGTACACAGAAAATTGTCATCGCTCGCTTTAAAATATGGTAACCTGGTACAACGCGCAGAAGCTTCGTGTCCATCCTGAAGGGTGCATTGACGTGGGTTTAGACCAATCCTCTGACGGCTGATCTTGCATTTCACCAATAACGTTTCGATGTTTGTTCAAATTCCCGCCTATTATAGTTACGCAATCAGGATGCGTCAGTACAGTTGTGACGCTTACTTGAAGTGCTAGCCACTCGTTATTTGTTAATATTTGCTTTTCTTGTATTACGAAGACGTGTTTAAAAACAGCAAACTGGGCATCTTTGGTTTATTTCAGTTACTTAATTACAGTAACTAATACGAGAGATTAATTGTGCATTTTGTTATTTAAAAATTAACTTGCCCAATATTGTACAGTGGTTTCGTCAGGTCTCCTAAAATATACCGTATATCACTGTGTCCATTCTTTTTAATTGTTGTTATCTATAAAAGCAGAGTTGTAAAGTTGGTGTTCACCAAATGGAACAGCTACGCACATTATCACAGCAGTTGTGGACATTTCAGCTCTTTCCGTTATTGTTTTATGTGTTTTCCATGTCACAATTTTAATTATAAGAGCAATGCAGAAGAAAACGCTATTCAGCCCAACAAAGCTCACCAGTCCTATCCACTTACTTCTTCTAAAATAACATTAAGTCTAGTTTTGAAAGTCCCTAAAGTCTTGCTGTGTGCCATGCTACTTGGTAGTTTATTCCAAGTGTCTGTGATTCTCTGAAGAGAAACTTCCTAATGTTTGTATGAAATTTACCTTTAACAAGTTTACAACTTTGTCCCCGTGTTCTTGATGAACTCATTTTAAAATAAGTCTTGATCCACTGTACTAATTTCCTTCATAATTTTAAACACTTCAGTCATGCTATCTCTTAATCTTCTTTTGTTTAAACTGAAAAGTCTCCACTCTTTAAATCTTTCCTATTCTGTTGTATGTATTTTGGGGATCTGGATTTCTTCATTGATAATGCTACAGGTTTTTTTTGTGTGCATATTCATAATAAAATACATTGTGGATGGATGATTCTGAGAAGGCAACAAGTAAAAAGAGACTTCTGCATTTTATTACTATATAAATTATTATCGTGCAACTTTAAAATTCACTTATTAAACAATGAAATTAGGTGCTGATTACTATCTTCAAAACTAACCTTTCTGGTAGGTTGTAGTGGGCTAACAGTAGTAAGTGACATCTGATCTGTAGCTAGAACTTATGGAGGGGCTTCCCTATGACCCTACCTTGGAAGACGGATGGATAGATACCTATCTCATCAGAACTATGGAAGGCTGAAAGGCAAAAAGTAATTGAACATCTTATAAATCTCACCTCATATAAATCTTTCCTCTCTAAATTGACTGATCATTTGTCTGTATTGGACAGTCTTGTTTTGAATCCTGTCCTTAACACAGTCATTAATTCACCTGTTTTACAAGTTAAGCTAATTGGCCAATTATTACAACAGTTGCCTAATCATTCTTTTTCTAATGGTACAACTGACAATCTTTGTAGGGCTGAATGTCAAAAACATCCTCATCAAAATTATGCTTATGTTCTAAATTTCTAATAATGTGCCAATTCCTTGGGTGCCCTATGAAAAAATGGATTCTATGCCACCCATACATGGCAATGTAATAGTTTTTAACATAATCCCTGGAGCATATACCTTTACAAAGTTTATATGTGATAATTAAGCTAAAAATGCCCTACAGCAGCGTTTCTCTACCTTTTTGGTGTCACAGCCCCCTTTTTCACCCGTTGTCACACACGTGCAAATAGGAGGAAGCGGAGTGGACCGAAAGAAGGTAATTCCACGCCAGGCCAGGGGGTGGCGGGGTACACTCTCTGCAGAACAAATACAGGATAACCTTCCTGATTTCTCTTCAAAGACGTCACTTCTGGTTCCGGACTTTCGTTCTCCAGACGGACGCTTCGGACATTGGCTCAGCACAGCTCCAAGACCTAAGTGTTGAGGGAGAGGTACACCCCTTGATGTACCCGAGTCGGAAACTGCTGGACCATGAAACAAGAAGCTTTGGAGATTAAATGGGCGATTACTCAGCTGCGGTACTATCTCCTGGGTTGTGAATTCACCCTGGTAACGGACCATGCGCCTCTACAGTGGAAGGCGATACACAGGGTCCCAAACCCACGAGGTGGTTTTTAGACCTACAGCCTTACACAAGTTTTTGGTCATTTATCGTCGAGGTGTACTGCGGGCCAATGCTGATGTCCTTTCTCGGTGCCACGACCTCTCAGACATGTGAAGGGGGGCCATGTCACAGACATGCGAATAGGATTAAGTTGAGTGGACCGCAAGAAGGTAATTCCATGCTAGACCCGGGGGTGATGGGGTGCGTTAAACCTTCCGGTTTTCTCTGCAGACCAAATACAGGAAAACCTGCCTGATTTCTCTTCAAAGACGTCACTTCCAGTTTTGGTGCCCCGAAAGAAGTCACTTCCAGTTCCATCTTGAAACATCACTTCCTGTCCTGGCACCCAAGATGACATCACTTCCGGGACCTGATCTATAAAGATGTCATTTTGTCTTAAGAAATCAGTTCATACTGAGAACTCGAACTGTGCACATCAGTGCGACTACTAAAAACATTTTGCAGCCAGGTATAATATATGGGTGGCTGCCCCAAAGCTTTCTGTCTGTCTGAGGCTGTCTTCACGACCCACCAAGTAGGTGGGTGTCCTATCATCAAAATTCTCCCCTTTGGTGAATTCAGCATACTCCCCTTGGTGGATTGGGTACTATCATTAGATTGGTAATGGGAATGAATGAGATTATCAGTGGTGTCAGGCTGTGATCCACAAACAATATAAACAATAGCAATTCATGACCCACCGGTGGCAGCCAGCAAACCAAATGTGGATTGTGACCCTGTGGTTGAGAAACACTGCCCTACAGCACCTGAAATACTATGTACCTCTTCAATTTTGGACATAATCAGAATAGACAGGTGTATTTTCTATTTCATTATGAATAAATTTGATATTTGCAATACTCCTCTTAATTTAAGAGATAACACAGTGCTTAATGCTGCCGCTGCATGGATCCAGTTACCTGCATTCAAATGTGACATGTTATCTCGATGTGGAGGTTACATGTTCTCCCCATGTCTTCATAGGTTTTCCTCCCATTAAATTAATTAAACACAAACATAATCTGTGAACACTGGTGCCCAGAAAGTTAACTTGTGAAATGAAACATCACTGTATCCAATTTCCAAGGAGAATTTCAAGCGAATATGTTTGGCAGGAAGTAAGTTAGGAAGAACTTCATAATTGGGTACAAAGCTTAAATAGTATTTCCCAGATTTGAAAACAACAATTGGATCACCAACATTAAAAAAAAAAATCAAGGACTAAAACAGTACCTGCACAATGTTTTACGACACTGGAGATGTAGTTCTTAATGTGTACATGCTTCAAATAGCACAAAAAACAAGTCAACATTATGCAGATTTGCTTTGGTATTTTTAGCAGCCAATCTGAGAAGAGTGGTGAAGAATGCTTTGGACCATTCCCTTTACTGTTTTTAACATAGACTAGTAGAGCTGCTCTGCACAACTGTAGGGTTGAGATGACATGCCAATCCTTTTCTTAAAATTTTGTTACTAATTCTAAAGTGTTACTTTTGTGGGATGCACTGTGTCAATAATGAGGGTGTCAAGTGAACTACAGAAAAGTGGTGCACAATTAATACATATTTTATTTAAATGGCACAGAAAAAAATTGTGAATGTTATAACTATTATATTAGTTTTCACAGAAATATTGAAAAATAAAATTGTTTGGTTTAACTAGGTTTTCTCTTAATAGGTCAGGCTTAAAATGTTCTGATAACCCCTTGCAAATCAGAAGTAGTGATGCTGAGGTTGTGCACCACATTGGAAATCCCCCACTTCTATAAAACTGTGTTTTGATAACCACCTCATTGAGTAGGAAAGCTTAAATAATTTATATTTAATTGAAGCTATAGCTTAGAGATATTTAATCTTCACAACTGAAATTGTTTGGCACATGGTTTTAAATTCCAGATGGAACAAAAGAAGATAAAACTTTATAAAATGTACCTTCCATTAACATAGTAGCTACATCATAAACAATGAGAGACAATTTAGAAAGGAACAATTCACAGCAACAGAGTTTTTTTTTTTTTAATAAAGAAAATTACTTCTGCTGTTTTAGTTCTTAAATTAATGAAGCAGAAAGAGATCATTTTTAATAGCCTGAACTGCTGGGTCATGTTCAAGCTGTATGATTCTCAGTGAGGCTGTAATGGCTGAGTTGCCTCATCTCACCCTAGGTCCGCTGTTACTGCATGTACATTCTTGAAAAATATCCTGAACTCTCATGACTGTGCATCAGTCTTTCACTCCCAAACCGAGTTAAATTTCTTCTTGTTTTATCATGTTTGTCCCTTTTCAGACCTTGTTAAGTTGAAGTGAGGCCGCCTCAAAATGAATAAAACACAACAGTTTTATAAAACGCACACCACATTTATTAAGAACAGTGGAAGGAGCTGGATCACAATCATGCTAAAATCCATTATAAGAAATTAATTACATAGCATGCACTGGTCAGTAATGGACTGAGGAATAAATTCACAACCAACTAGTACACCTGCAGTCCACATTCACAAAGAGGTAAAAAAAAATAACAAAGAGAGCTGTGCTGCCAGACCAGAGACAGATGAGCAAAACACAGCTTGGTTAGATCATTACCAGACACTCTTTCTTAAATAAAAATTAGTCAGCTTACTTTGTTCCAACACACTTTCAGCAGCTACTATTGAATGGTATGTGCCATGGCAAGCTTCAACTGCCACTTTTATCACCACCTGTCTATGAGATCTGGTCCAGAAGCAGCTCTTATAAGAACACTGCGACAAGCAGAATTCAAAAGAGAAAACAACATGCACATATAAACCAAATAAATATATAAATGAATACATTAGTAAAGAAAGCAAATATTTACAGTTTAAGGACCAAATGGGGAAAGAGGCTGCTGGATCTTGTTTTAGAAAAAGAAAACTGGCTGTGCATTTGTCTGAAAAGCTGAGCACAGAGCAACCCAATACCACCACCGGGAACAAGGAAAATGGAGCTGTCATAGTCTTGCTGAGACAACGAATGAAGAAAAAGCAAAAATTTTGAAATCTATGGGAAGACAGTACACAGCTCTGAGAGTGACACACAGAGGCACAAGACTGCCAAACTGTCAGCATCAAGTTAGAATCTGAAGGGGATATGGGCTTGCAAGTGAGGGTTGGGGCTGGACCCTGCCTTGTGTCCAGTGGTTCTGGGATAGACTGTAGCTCCCTGAATTTGATTGGGTTTGATAACTGATGTATGGAATATTAATTTATTTTTGTTGATACCGCATCTATATAAAGAATCAAATTGAATTTTTAGGAAATCATCCTAAAAGCCACAAAAATATACAAATATTAACATTTCCTTTAGATTATGTTAGGCACGTGTACAATCAATTTGTGAACAACTATATGTTACATTTAATATTAATAAAACACAGAGAGTAAATGAGGCAGAATTTGGCATTTTTCCAGAGTATCTTGCATTGATATTTTCCTGTTCTCTGCATCATACTTTGTTCAAACGGAGCAAATTTTAAATATATATCACAACGTAGGTAACAGCTGCCGAGATATATAGCTAAATATGATATTTAGATTATAAAAGTAGCTTTATAATCTAAAAATCTATAATCTAAGAAGTGGACTATTCTGAATTTCAAACAGAATGTTTTTAGAAGTAATATTCATAAAATGATAACAAAATGTCTTTTTACTTTATAGTTGTCCTTATTTTTTAACACTCCTAATCTTTTATTCCCTCAGTTAATTTAAATTAGGTACAAGTTCTACAAATAGTATATCTTAGTCTGTTTTACCTTTTTGGAGGCAGACTAGTGCCATGTTTTCCACTACTGCCTCTCAGAGTTCAACATTATGGCTTCTGTATCTAAGACAAGACAGAATGTGGGAAACTGCTGGCAAGCGTGCCCAATGATTGACTGGCGTCCTATCCATGGTTATTTCCTGCCTTCTGCTAACTGCTACCACTTTTATTTTTGTCTCCTCATAACGCTATTACAGAAAACACAGGTTCAGAAAATAGGGGGATAGATGTTACGTTTTATTAACTGTAATCTCCTGATTGAATATTTTAGTTTAATAAATCACATCATTACTGTAATTTGAAAAAAAAAAACACATATTGAAATGTTGTCACTAACGAAAATATTAAAAAGAAAGAGGGGAGGTAAGAGATGGCAAAAACTACCTAATGGATGCAGTACATAAGCCAATAATCTATAAGCATGGCCACAGTTTGTGGTATGTGGTCAGCAATGGCTCTTACATGTGATGTCAAATAGAAGTCTGGAAACACTCGGCACAGAAGGTGAAATAAAGGCATTCAGCAGCACTCAAGCAAATACCAAAGGTCTTTGTAGATTCTGCTAAACAGAATGAGACTCTGCCAGTACCCAGCATATAAAAAGTCTGCCATTCTCACTCTCTCTTCTCTATATTGAATGCCACTGTCATGCATTCTGTTTTATTCTTGTTGCGAGTAAAGATATTTTAAAGTGGACTTCCAATATTAATCTATGCAAATAAGTAAAGACATTCTAGGGCAACAATGTGAAAAGGGTCTCATGGTATAAGACACAAAAATATTAGTTTTCAGCCAGATAGTAAAAAGGTAAGCTGCAGGAGTGTTTAGGAAATATAATGTATGGGGTGTGAATGAGAAGACCTGGAGGTATCAGGATGGCTCTGGCCCAGCTTAGCAATGACACAGCCACACTGCTCAAGTTGTTTAGAAGAACCGTGAAGGGTTCTTCTTGAAATGAGACAGTACTACCAGACAAAAAAGACAAAGAAAGAGCCACACTCTACATCTGTCATGCCAACAGAAGAAGAGTGGAGGGTGAGCAATAAAAGCAGCTACCTTTAATCCATGGTGAACAGAGAAGGTGTGGAGTTCATTATTATTATTATTATTGTTACAAGGCATTAAAAGAATATTCCGCTGCTGTCACAAAGTTTTACGAGGGGAAAGGGTCCAGTAGAGTCACATGGTGTTAGGAGAGGTACAAGGCACTAGGCTTCGCTACAGGATGGCGGCGATAAGAAAGGATTCTACAGTGTCACCACTTCAACAGTTAAGTCAATTTTCTGAAAAAGCAGAAATGAAGCACAGACACCGAGAGGGAGATCCAGTGGCAAGGAGCAAGTAAGCAGACAGACAGCAGTTAGGACTGCATCTCAGCCCGCAGCATCCAGGGGAACCAACAGCAGAAGAGCAGCCTGTAGATAAAACAGGAAAAACAATTACCCCCTCCCCCTAAAGAAAGAAAGAGAATTAAAAAAGAATAAAGCGAGGAGAAATGTCAGCTTTCCTGAAACATGGCATTGTTGACTTAGTGTAAGGAAGCAGTTTGCATTATACACCAAAGATATTCACCTATTAATTTTACACTCCATAGTCTTGGTGTTCATGCATTGGCTGTATACTGCACTCAATTATAGGCTCCTAAGCTGCAGCTCAACATCTATGACACAACAAAGTGATACTTGTTCCACTTTGCTGCTTTTCTTGTACGTTTAAGATGCATTTTCCCTTATTCTTTCACTTTCAGCTTTCATACTGTAAAAAGTGAATCTGTCCAGCTATCTCACTACTATTAAGCAGTCAAGTACAGATGATGTAGCAGATGTTATAAGTACCTATCTGTCATTTTGGACAATCCTATTTTGCTGGCTTTGCACATTGTTTACCCTTGATGTTTAAAATACTCTTTTTTTATCTTTTAATTTCACGTAGCTTTTCTTTTTTCAAGATTCCCATACCTGGTTCAAGAAAAAAGAAAATGTACACATCTAGTGAGAAGTGAAAGGAGGTTTTGTGAGCATACTTTTTACCCACTTGATTCAATGTTTTTCTAGAGAAATTAGGTGGACAGGATTGGCAAAATTATTGGGCTGAATGGCCTGCTCTCATCAAAAAACTGATGTTCTTTCAAAACTTCTATAATTGTAAAAGTGTTAATTTTGTTTTTTATTACCAGGAAAAAATTCTGTGTGTGAAAGCAATCTGCAGTTTTCAGTTTGTTTGAATTGTTTTTCATTTTTTTTATAAACAGGCTTGATCCAGTGAGCAATGGCAATATAAAGACATTGTCTTAAAAAATGTCGGCTGTAATTGAACCTGGAACATTTGAATTTAGTGGTGTACATCAAGAAACTACCAGTAGATCTCAGTGTTCATGAATATATTCTGTTGTGAGATTTACTTGCTTTAAGGGGACAAATGCTGAATACCCAGCAATATCAAACCTAGTAAATGAATAATACCACTGTCAAAAACGACTTAAAACAACAATTTACTTCTTGCATAGCCCAAAATCACACAAGAATTATCTCAATGGGCTTATACTTACATTTCAAATGCATTCCAAAGTCCAACATTAGTATACTGTATGAGAATACATTGTTCAACAACTTCACTTTGAAGGTAATGCATGGAGACTGTCAATCTATTCAAAAAGTGACTTTATAGACTACTGACTCAGATAAGGCTTAACATGAC
This sequence comes from Erpetoichthys calabaricus, assembly GCF_900747795.2. Lineage (NCBI taxonomy): Eukaryota > Metazoa > Chordata > Cladistia > Polypteriformes > Polypteridae > Erpetoichthys > Erpetoichthys calabaricus. Next base: position 50,466,838 of record NC_041411.2, on the reverse strand, counting down.
TGAAAAAGGTGTATTGCTCTTGTCCGTTGACACTTCTCAGGTTTTAAACAACTGTGAAATTGTTAATGAGGAGAACAATTCCTAATGCTCCTGTCTTGTTTTAAACATGATGGATGCAAAGTTTTAGGATTGTACATTTATGATAAAAATCATGACGTGCATCATTTGTTCTGTTTTGTTGTACTGCACACTACTGTTTTTTTTTATTGCATAACAAGTTGTAAAATCAGCAACTTGGATAGCATCCCATCACTGGACAGTTACACATACACTACAATGGATGAGAACTGAAATGTTAATTTGTCTGGAATCTATTAGCTTTGTCAATTTTGAATAAAATATAAAAAACTGCACTGGTCTGTGCCAGGTTAGCCCTTTAATCATTACATCTTGGTGTGCCATTTGAAATTATTGTGATATATATACAATGTAAACAACTTGTTTCTTTCACAAGACTAGTTTGTTTTTCTAATGTATTACTAAAGTTTTAAAAATTAATCAGGTCTGACTCCTTCTACAAATGTACCACGATCGCCTCCCCTGATATTGAAGTATGGTATGATCCATTCAGGTATCTCTGAAAATTTGTGACATATCTAACTTAACAAAACCTAAGCTAAACAGTGTAAAACATTACAAATTATACCAAGTTAATGCTTATAATTTTAATGCAGCAGAAACTGGACATCAGCATCGAATATAATGATGTTCTGGAAGATTGCTAAAGTTAGGAAAAAGTATGAGGTCCACATCATGACAGTTGGGGAGAAAAAAAAAGAAAGTACAGTACACAAATGTCAATGAGTAATTAATCATGCTTCTTGGAAAATGAGGGAAAGGGATAATCAATCATATCCCATGAAGTACTTGTACGAGGCTTCACTATAGAGATGAAATTATCAGCCCAGTATCACTGAAATCCTGGATTTTAGCAGGGATTATAGGACTGTTTAAGTTCTTAGCAAAGCCTCTTCATAGGCTGAGTTTTGCTGATAGAAAAAAAGAGACCAAACTTTACTTATCAGTCCAAGAACTGAAGTGGAAATTAACCTTGTGAAATAAACAGGCCCCGATGATAGTATTTCTATAAAGCCATAAAACAAATGACATGTCATTATGGCAACTGGAAGCATGAAAGTGGTAGGACATACAGTATTTAGTTACATGTATAGGCCTCACCTGGATATTGAGTTCTCCGATGTAATGTCTTTGGGAGTTCTCATGGCAGCAAAGTTACGCTTGGGCTGTGACACTGGAAGGAACAGAGAGGAAAAGAAACTTTGGAAAGAAAGAATGTAGAACAGAAGAAAAGACAGCACCTTAAAATAATAAAAGTGGGAAAGTCAGAGAAAGTTTGTTTTTGGTAAAACAATATTATTGACATTCGCTGCACCAAAAGCCTCTATGTCCAGTCACTACTCAGGGAGTGGATGTAGAGGTGCTACACTCCTACAAGTACTCAATGACAGGGTGGATTGGTCTCAGAACACAGAGGAACTATATAAGGAAAGGCAGAGCAGGCTCTTCTACATTTTCACATCTTCTACAACTGTGTGCTTGCCAGTGCAATTTTATACCCTGTGGTCTACTAGGCTAGTAACATCACTTCAAGATGGGCCCATTACATTAGCAAGCTAATTAAAAGGGCAGGTTCAAGTTATGCACTCTGGACCCCCTGGTGATAATACAGAAAGACAGAATTAAAACAAAACTGAGCGCCACTATGAATAATGCTGCACATCCTCTCTCTGACACACTAACATAGAGTACTTTGAGTACTTTATACCGTATTTATATTATATATATATATATATTATGATAGACAGCCGGCAGCTCAACCTGGCCAGGACACCCACAGAGTCGAAGGATGGGGGAAGGCAGCTTGTCAAGGACACTGTCTCCCCCAAAACACTAGAAGGCAGCTCACCTGGACTACAGCGGTGCCCCGTATTCCCACAGCAGTATATTGGACATGTATTTTAATACCACAGCCCTGCTGGGTACTGTGGGTGCCACCAGGGGACGCTGTAAGAGAACCGGAGGGGTCTTATCTTATCCATAGCCCGGAAGTACTTGCAAGTCATAAGGACAGAAACTCCAAAGTACTTCCGGGCTGAAGAAATTTCAAGTTCTCCGTCTGACCCAGAAGTGCTCGCAAGTCAAATGATCGGAAAGATGGCAGCACTTCCAGGTTAAGGACTATTTAAAGGACTGCTGTGAACCCAGCAAACAAGCCAGAGTATTGTGTATATTTTGAGTGTTTACCTGTGTATGATTATTGTGGCTGTGGTGCTTAAGGCATTGTCGCTAAGTAAAAAAGTATTAAAATACTTCTTGGGACTTTTACTCTGTGTCCAGAGCGTCTCTCTGTTGGGGTTAACGGGGTAATAGCGACCCCTAGCGCTTACAATATTTATTATTTATATAAATATATATATATATATACATATACATACACACACACACACACACCACAACCACATACTGTACATGTATACATACAGTACATCTATTTATGTATTACTTTATTTAAAGTGCTTCTCTAAAAAGTCAAATTTCACCCTAGGGACAAATAAAGTTCTATCTATCTATCCATCTATATATTTCACAGAGCATGCTTCTATAATTCATACCAGTACAAAACTGGAAGACAAGTGATTACATAAATCTTTACAACTGAAAAACAGGCAAGTGGAATTATTTGCTCAGTATGATGAAGAAAAAGTGGTTAGCAGCATTTTGCTTTGCTGTGGTGTATATGGGCTGCCTTGCAAACAAACCCTTATTTTGAGTCACTTGGGAAGAGAAATATTGACAGCCACAGAAAAAATAACATGGAATTATTGAGGTTTAGAAAACACCTGTGGAAAAAAGTCTCAGATATGACCAAATTTTACTTGAAGGGACAAGATGACATACTTACTGGTTACCTGGTGCACCTTCTTCACCAGTGTGCTGTCACTCTGAGAATCCTTTGGTCCACCAGTTCTGTGGAAAGTACAGATATCCTGTTTATTTTAGTTCAGAGAAAGCTACATCACCAAAGCATTCTGTACTTTCTGCTATTTTACCTCTGAACACGGGAGGGAGGAGCAAAGACTCCATGTTTTGGAAGACAACTGAAGTAGCGCACACCAAACACAGAGCCGTCATGCTTTCCAGTGGGTTTATCCAGTTCCACACCAAACCAGTAACCTAGACAAAAAAGGCCAATGCAAATTGCTCTTACCAAGTTTTAAGTGCCACAACTCTACAAAAGGATAATTAGCAATTAAATCTTCACACTTATCTCTAGTGATATTTACCTGCAATACTTTTGCTTAAAAGTCTGATAATATCACTATAAAACTCTTTAAATGTTAGGGTGCACAGTATATGTATTGGTGAAAAAGAGTTTTCCATGCTCATTGTGTTTGTTTATTTCTGCATAAACAGACACCTCTGTTCCTTATTCCATACACCCTTTAGAGATTTATAAATATTCAGTCCATTGACGACAAAGATAAACTGGTTTTTGGTCTCTCCTGTGTTTACGGATGTGGTGAAAGAGGACATGCAGGTGATGGGTGTAACAGAACAAGATGCAGAGGACAGAAAGATATGGAAAAAGATGATCTGCTGTGGCAACCCCTAATGGGAGCAGCCGACAGAAGAAGAAGAAGGTCTCACCAGGAGCAAAATCAGTCTTTCCATAAAACCGAACAACTCCCTGCTTCTGCCCTGCCACAAGGACTTGATCTCCAATTTCAATCTTTAGCCCCTCACGGTCCAGGCTCCCTACTGACAGTGATTTCTTTCGCAGGGCTACAAAAAGAGAGGATAAAAGAGGGGCAAGTTAACGCCTAAAGCAGGGGATCACATAATGACCTTGCCTACATCCTGATCGTCCCTAATATAAAAAAAAACCCTGCACAATAAATACATGTACCTTTATCTTTTTTGTCTTTTTTGTTCTTGCCTGTGACCCGAGAGAAGTCCATGCGTGGTGTCTTTGGGGTTGAAGTGACAGATGAAGGTGCCTGATCAGAAGCCTTGCTAATTTTGGAAACTGGAGCAAAAATTCCTAGAAAGAGAAGGAATTATTTTAAACATGCCAGGACAGCTAAGGTGTAGGTTCTCAATGTAGTTCTGGAAGCACGCACCTAGTTTCGGGGGACAGATGAAATAGCGCACTCCCCCAACACTGCCGTCGTTCTTTCCCTCTGGTTCATCCAGCTCCACACCAACCCACTGACCGCTGGCAAACTCAGTCGTTCCACAGAATCGCAAAGTTCCCGTCTGCAAGTAAACTTAGAATTTATATATGCATTGTGGTTTCCTTATTTTACCACAATGTGACCCTTAACCACCATGAGGCAATTTTTGCCTATTGTCATAACATAGCAGAACTCCAATATGAAACACACTCTGTCAATCTTACCTTCATGTCATCAAGCACTACCCTATCACCCAGCTTTAAACCCAGGGACGTTAACATTAAGTTGCCTGGGATGTTATCATAGTTGGGAAGGGTGACTTTTGGCAGGTTGCAGCTCAGTGGCACAGCATCCAGCAGCAATTGTTTTAGTTCCTTGGCCACCATGGCCGCTTCTGCTTTGTCTAGACTCATGTCCATTGGATCTGGAACAACATCTGCTGGTCCCTGCCCTCGGCTGTTCTGTAGATGAAAATTCATGAATTGTAGTGAATAACAATACATAGGTTAGCATATTTTGAAGACTGCATCTTTTGGACTGATTACTACACATCCTTTCTCAATTACACATCAACTCTTTTCTGTCATCCTAAGGTACAATCACTTTCTTATGAATTATATTCATTTGTAAGCATACCTATTAAAACATCCAAACTTTCCTGACAATATTTAAGCAAAAAACATATGTCATTTTGTAATGACCTCTAGGGCTTCATCAAGCGTATCCATCCTTTTCATCATTAATACTCCAACCTGTCATATTGCTTGATCTAGTTGCTGAACTCTAGACTCACTGTGGAAACTGAAGTTATAAATCAATACTCACCCGGACCATAGGATTGGCTCCATGCTCTAGTAGGCATTTCACAGCTCCTAGACACAGGTTGGAGGCAGCAATATGCAGGGCCGTTCCATGGTGGAAGTCACTACAGGTTGAATTCAGCACTGCATGAAAAAGTTGTATAAATGAATCAGTAGGCCCCTCACCACATTAAAAAAAAAAAAGTTGAGACCAGTATAAGAATGATTTAGAGGATTATGCTGAAACATAAAACAACAGATTTTACAGTTAAGAATCTCATTATGCCGAAAAAGATACCACTGTAATTTTTTAATACTAACATTCAGACCCACGTAATCCAAGTCAAGGTCACAGTGAAAGGCAAGGAATCAGCCTTGAGCAAGTTGCAAGTCCATCATCAGGGCCACTCAGGCACACATATGCTTACACTCATACTATTATAGTTGTCTAATAACTTAACCAACACATCTTTTGGGATGTTGTAGCAGATCCTATACAGACACAAGGAGAATGTGCAAATTATAGTATACACAGACAACATGAAGGTTTTTATCTGTGAGGCAGCTGAGCAAACCACTGTGCAACACTGCTGCCCCCATAGTCATGCCATGTCATTTTCTAACCTGCTTAATCCAGACGTGGGTCACAGGGGGTGCTGGAGCCTATCCTAGCCAGCCTAGAGCACAAGGCAGGAACAAACCAAGGAGAGGGCGCCGGTCTATCACAGGGCAAACACACATACACACTACACACAGTAGGGTCAATTTAAAGTTGCCAGTTCACCTAACCTGTATGGGAGATATTTCCTGCAAAAATGAAAATGCAATCTTTCTTTTGCAATTTCTTTTTCAAAGCCTGTGCGCAAAAATACTGCAAAAATTAAAATGAAATACCCCCATTTGCATTGTCATTTTCAAAATCACTGCACAAGAATGCTGCAAAGATTTAAATTAAAATGAAATACCCCCATTTGCAATTTCATTTGCAGCCTGAACCGTAATGAAGCCACAAAAGTAAAAAGTAAAATGCAAATAAGCACTGGCGCCACCTGCTGCTCATTTAATTTAAATTTTCCACTTTGCGTTTTCAGTTTCAAGTACTCAACATGCATATAGCCAGGGTCAATGGGCGAGGCTTGGCGATTTTCCACAATTTTTTTGTCCTTCATAGCTGTAGAGCCACACTAGATAGAATATTTCTCACTTGAACTGTTTAATTCACGTGATTTTGTTCTTTTCACCCCTATATGGCGAGCTTCACAGCAAAACTGTCTCACAAAATCTGAAGACCATGCATAATTGTAGTTCTGAAGAAATTAATGTACTATTTAATTACAATATTTAACATGACAGAAATTAGCCTTTATTACATCATAGTTAACATTTATTTACACTGAAGTGGAAAATGGGTGCTGGGTATTTTTGTAGTATTATATCATACCTTTGGCACCGAGTACCACAATGGCTCCCCGGCAGTGATGCTGGAGAGCATGAAGGCTCAGATCTGTCACCTGGAGTGCCGTTTGCAGCAGCAGTACAGGGATGGAGACAGCTGAGGGACAGACACCTGGGCAGCTCCACCACCGCTTCTCCATCTGCTAAGGTCCATTTTTCCAGGTGCGCGGACACCAGCAGAGTTTCAGGCTCATGAAGATGGAGAAAAGTGTGGCAAATAAAAGTTGCCACTGACCCCAAGTGAGTCATGAGAAGCAGGGCTGGTGGTAAAAATGCGCATGCAAAGGACAAAGCAGATCATGGAGTCTTTGTGAAGCAGTGATGACGGGAGATCCTCAAAGCTGAGATTCAGACCTGGAATGTGGTTTGCAGAGACAGATCAGTAAACCAAAACAGCCAAGAGACAGGTACATTTGCATCTCCACACTAGGAGGTTCGCCTGCTTGCTTAAAACTGACCAATGTTGAACACACCTGCTACACTAAACAACAGCACAGCACTTAACATTGCGGTTGTGCCACCTGCCAGTGCAGAGTACAACATTCCTGCTGTGCCATCTAACAACACAGCAGTTCCAAACCCTGCTGATGTGCCCTGAACACAGGCTGCATGACCGAAGCAGGAGAGAAAACCACCCAGCCATTTCAACAAGTTTGTACACTGTTGGTAGGAGTTGGAGGTGGCCGTTGGGGACAGTGACTTTGAAGGAAGGGCTATGCAATGGCACAGGACAAGTTACATCAACTAGGGATGAGTCATCTAAAGATTGAGCTGGCATTGTATCATCAGCAGTAACAGCTCCTGTAAAAATGGCAACTCTGCACAGTCACACAGGCTTTTTAAACTAGTGCAGTGAGAAGTCAAGCAAAATTACACCTTTTATTGGCTAACTAAAAAGATTACAATAAGCAAGCTTTTGAGGCAACTCAGGCCCCTTCTTCAGGCAAGATATAAATTACAATATTGAAATCTTTTCAGTTAGCCAATAAAAGGTGTCATTTTGCTCGACTTTTCACTATATTCATAATGGCTAACACGGTACAACACCCTAGTACTACAAACTAGTGCAGAAAAAGGTAAGCAGACCTTTTAAGGATAGCAAGCCACCTCAAACAGCCATGTAATGAGCAGGGAATCCATTCACTGCGGTACACTGAGGTACTAATGCTACACTATAATATTATAAAAATACAAAGTGTCCTGTTTCTACTTCAGTGCAAATAAATGTAAATTATGACATAATATTGTAATTAAATAGCACATTGATTACTTAAGAACTATAATTATACGTGGTCTTCGGATTTTGTGAGACAGTTTCGCTGTGAAGCTTGCACCACAGAGGTGAAAAGATCAAACTGACATGAATTAAACACAAAGCAAGTAGTATTCTATTGATTGAAGCGGCTCTACAGCTGCAAAGGACAAAGATTTGTGGGACATCGAAGTACAAAGCCCCACCCATTTACCCACGTTATTTGCATGTTGAGAACTTGAAAATGAAAATGCAAAGTGGAAATGCATTTTACTTTAAATTTTTGCAGCTTCATTATGGTTCAGGCTGAAAATGAAATTGCAAATGGGGGTATTTTATTTTAATTTTAATTTTTGCAGCATTCTTAGGCAGAGACTTTGAAAATGAAATTGCAAAATAGAGATTGCATTTTCATTTTATAATTTTAATTTTCATTTCCTGTTTTGCAGAAAATACCTCTCATAAACCTGCATTTTCTTAGGACAGTGGGACGAAACCGGAACACCTGGAAAAAGCAGACACTGGAATTTGAAACCTGGTCTCCTTGCAGCAAAGTAGGAGCACTAACACTGCACCACCATGCCCCCATAGTTAATGTGTACTAAACAAAAAAACAGTTGACATTTGGTTTGCATATAAGATCACAAAAATATAATTATATACATACTGTAAATATATATGTGTAAAATTCCATGTATACATTTAATTTTTCTGTGTTGTGCTATGTATCTGTATTTCTGTATCTGTAATTTTATGTTTTAACTATAAAAGAATTAAAAACAGCACGGTCTTCTGACTAAATTAAGATTACTGTCTGCTAACGTACCGAGTCATCCTTGCTTGAAAAAGCGAACAAAGTGCTAGCTGATTGTTACGAGTCACTTTTGTGTGGGAATTAATTAAAATATACCATTTTCTCTTAAAAAATGTTTTTGGATAATTCTGAGGGGCTATGCAGGACTTTTTACAGCATTTCTTTTCTCTTTAAATTTTTTTTTCCATCTGTACAGGGGCAAAGAGAACTTCCATCCATCCATCCATTATTCAAGCCACTATATCCTAACTACAGGGTCACGGGGGTCTGCTGGAGCCAATCCCAGCCAACACAGGGTGCAAGGCAGGAAACAAACCCCGGGCAGGGCTCCAGCCCACCGCAGCAAAGAGAACGTCAGAAAAAAAAGAGATTCATGTTGCACTTTGCAAAAGGGATTAGAGTAATACAAGTGGTAATAGAAGGACAGTAAACAAATAAACAGTGTTGTGGTAGCTAATAGTAAAAAGTACACATATTTCCTTACTGAAAAGGATTAAGATGAAGAATAAAAACTAGATAAAGCAGTACTGTACATAACACTCATATTGGGGAGCATCTGTGTTAGTAGGTGAACAGGAACATAAAGCTTTTATTTTAAGTACAGTGAAGGCGGAGGGCTAGGCTTGAAAGTAAGAAAGCAAAAGGAGCAGCTCAACATTGGGAAAACAGCGACCTGGTGCAGGACACAAATGCACTGGGGGTGGGCTCAGCATCAACTAGGAAAACTAGCAGGTGAAATCTAAAGATTGGTAACTTCAAACAGAGGTGTAAAATAACGAAGTGAAACTAATTCATTACTTTACTTAAGTACATTTGTCAGCTATTTGACTCTTACTTGAGTAAATTTAATTTAGGGCTAATTTTACCCCACTACATTTTTAGGTCAAATAGCATACTTTTTATTTTGTTACATTTTCTAGCAAGTCCTAATTACTTGTTATACAGATCAAATTATTATAAATTCATAAGAGAGGCTTTCAGGTGTGTTGTCAACTTCAGTTATAGATTAGCAATTCTTAGAAACTGCCAATAGAATGATGTACATCTTTCAAAAACAAAAGTGCAATAGCGTGCCTTCCACTGCTTATTTGGTAGGTCGATCCCATACTTCCCACTTGCTTCTGAGACTTAGAAACTGAATGTGCACTTCCCCCATGTTCATATTTCATAACCATGCCTAAAGAAATCTCTATTTTCAAGAGTTCACCTTAAAATTTAAAGAAGCATGTTGAAGTAAGCATTTGTTCCTCTTCTTAAGCCATCTTATATGGAACCCCTGAAGTCACAAAAAGCAGTGTCTTTTTAATTTTGTGCAAACACGATTTTATGGGCACAAGTAATAATATATTGAGACTAAAAGTTGTCTGAACAATATTCACAGTTATATGCACAAGATATTGTGTCAGATTCTTTCGAGCCCAGTTACTGAAACACTAGAGTGAGCCCGGCTATAAAAGTCGCTGGTTAACTAGAGAAGACATTCAGGGTTCCAGCAAAATCTCATGTCTCATGAGTTTCTTTCTGTCCTTTATTAAGTGAGAGCTAATAAAAAGGGTGTCAGATTTCCTTCAAGCTGAGATTAGTATTTTTGCTGCTAACTTATGGAATTTGAGCTCAGGGAAAGCTAACAGAACATTGCACTGCCAAACCAGAATCTGCTACAGTCATAATGACTAAGGAGAATATAGGTGGCTTATTAAATGAATATTTTAGTTTTGTGTGCAATTATGAACTTTCAGCAGCAATATATTTTGTCTCGGTAAAGTATTGGATAATTACTGTTCCACTGAAGAGCAAAGTGTATGACATTTATTTCCTCTGAGCTGTCCTTTTTATTAGTCCTTTATGTGATTCAGGAGGAAGAAGACCCATGTCCAGAGCATATTTATTGCTTATATGTGTAGAGAAAATGTTGTTCTATAGAATTTAGAATGTCTTTAGTAAAATAATAATGTTTATTATGACACAACCCACTGGTTAAAAACTGGGTTAAGAAGGAAAGTTAATAATATGCCTCAAGTTTAATTGTGGTTAATTTTATAGTTTACATGAGTGCTCAGATGCGTAGTTTAAAGATAAAATTGGGTTTCTTATAGGATTACTTGTTAAATAAACAATTCTGAAATTGTTATATTACTATTTAATGTAATAATTGCCCTTCTGAAATCTACCTTTGCTTGAGTGAAGTATAATAAACCCAATCTGCATTAATTTTCAGTCAGGTTTTTTATATTGTGCGTCTATTCAAGTGATAAGGTTGTGAGTTATTCGCTTAATTATTTATTCTTCTCTGTGGAGTAGGGGTGCTCCATCTATTGCTGACGGATATCCCAAAGGGAGCAGAGTGTATGTCATATCCACAAACACCAGTACCACACTGCAGGTCATCACTGAACTTATGTACTGATCAAAGGTATGATTGCATTTGCATGATTCATTATTCTGGAATGCAGTTCTTTAGCAAAAATATTTTGTGAGTGTTGTTTATAAGTAAAATAAATGTGTTTTTAGATAAAGTCTTGTACCGTCTCATTATTATAAAATATACTTTTAACTTTTACCACTCAAGCACTTTTGAAAGCATACTCTTTTTTTACTTTTACTCAAGAATTTTTTAAATGAAATACTTCTTACTTCAGTGAAAGTAAAAGTTTGATGAAGTACTATGACTTAAATTCAAGCACGTATGATTTCTGAGAACTTTTTACACTTCTGACTAAAAACGAAGACACACAGCAGGCAGTGAAGGAGTGAGAATATTACATGAGCTTAGGGGGCCTGAGCATATTAAATGACTGCCATAATTGTAATAAATGTAATTAAAGTGAGATTGTATTTAAACTGTGGCTGTAAAGTCATCTTGATAGCAAAATAAATAATTAAATAAAAATACTGTTGTATGTATGGTGTTTCCTGTTCTGACTGGATAAATCAGCCAAACATCATCAGATTGTTTTTAACAAAACAGTGGCAAACGATGCCAGGCCCTGACTGCTAATGAAATCTCACCAGACGGAGGTAGCATGACAATCTTTTCAAGCCTTGGTAAAACCACATTGTTTTTCTTTACTATATTAGACTCCATACTATACTTTCAAACTTACCTCTTGGCTTAGATGCTTTCAGCAGGACACGGATTAACTCAGGAACGTCAAAGTAGGCTGCATAGTGAAGTGCATTCATGTTGGTCCAGCGACTGCGCAGGCTGACATCAGCACCTAGACCAATCAGCTGACTAGACAGCCTTAGCGCTGCAGCAGGGTCACCTATAGACATTGTGGTGCAGAGGTTATCCATTATAGTGATATACACAAACAGTTTGCATATTAAATGAGACAGGCTTTACTTGGTGGCCACAGGTCAGCCTGAGGTTTACAGCTCTTCCTTGAAAACTTCAGGAAGGCAGTGGTCTGTCTAATATGCTCTCTGGGGGTGATAACAATCTGCTTGAAAATCTCCAATCTCCTGCCAAAAGATTTCTTATCTGTATGATCATTAAAACAACTAAGGGCCAGACTCTGCTTTCTATAAGCTGCATCCAAGTGCTTACCCACACCATGTGCTCCAGCCTTGCAGGCATAATGCAAAAGGGTCATGTCTGTCAGCCCATCACGATCATTTACATGGCACCCTCTCTTTAATATCTGCAAGGAGAGGAAAGAGAAACAATAAGCCAGTGGATAAAAATGAAACTTCTGTGAGATATCCTTATTACTGATACATGGCCATAATGGATTTGGAGAGGCATCACTTGGCTGGTTTGGGTCAATTTGACACTCAAGGAATTTCAGCGACATGGCATACACCACCCAAAATGACTATGTGTTGAGTAGTAACCAACACTGGCCACGCCACTATTTTTTAGTTAGCCATTAACCAAATAATGTTTGACTGATTACCTGATCTTTGTTAGACCTTTGCTCTCCGGAATTTGAAAGATGTTTGAACTTTTGAACTGCGTGCGCAATGAAAAACTACAGTAACAGATGACGTTTATGCACTAAGCGAAAAGCATGTCTTGCATTATGCTGGTGTGTTTTTCATGCTTTATTTTTGGTGCGTGGTTATACTGTATATATAACCCCTATCTGTTAGCCATGGCATCCAAGAAGAGTGTGAAAGTAATGAAGCTTAAGAGGAAGGTTGTAGTAATCGATGATTGAGGGACTTATCACGAAGCATGAAGGTACAGTAAATGTAATTTTCATTTTATTATACAGTATATATTTTATTGTTTCCGTGTTTTATTATTTAGGGAATTTAATTGTGTTGCTTTTATCTTAAAATATGTGCATTTGCTTTTCAAGTTTATCAAAATGGGTACTGTTTAGGGTCTGGGAACGGATTAATTCACTTTACATTATTTCTAAAGGGGAAAATTGATTTGGACTTTAGACAATTCGAACAGTCTCCTGAAACAAAGTAAATTCGAAGTACAAGGCACCACTGTACATCTTTTGAAGTTGTTATATTACATGTGCAAGATGTGAATAGATATACGGTATGATCTTTCATAGTCATACATTAGAATGAGTGGAATTAAATTTTAAAATGTAATTAACTCGTCATTTCTGTTAATTAAATAATTTTAAATCACTAGTTGATAAGTTCTGATCTGCCCAAAGCCCATATAGAAAAAGAACTATAAAGCACTTAAATAATAAAAGATTTTCAACATTTATCTATATTTTGAGCGCCCCAAATCTAAGTAATGATGCAAATGCTATTGTATAGTGAAATGTGTACTTCAATCACCTCTGATTTAATCGATTTGTAACGTTAAATTGTGGAGCAGAGGGGAAAATCAAAGAAAAATGTGTTTTTGTCTGAAACATTATGGAAGGTACTGTAGATCTGCTTTCTTTCCTGTGAAATAGGCTTTAGAAAAAAGCAGCTCACCTCAAAACAAAGGAATTTCATCATGGATTAATTAAATTACATACTCACAAAAGTTATTAATTAAGTTACACAATTATTTGCACACATGGTCCACATTATTAAGCAATTTTAATAATCTCACCACAAAGCCTTAATTTTATTATTATTCCAAAGTAATACATGAAAACATTACAGCCATTGAATTTTATTTAGGGGGTATCAAATCTGATAAATAAAAAATTGTGACTCTGTATTACAATTACTCTTATTATTGTTAGCAATTTTACAGATTTCCCTAACAATAAAAAACATAACATAAGATAGTAAACTAAGCAGTTAGTTTCCATATTTAAGGAATGCAATTGGATCACAATGTGTCACTCCAGGTGCAAATCACATTTTCTGTTCATTCACCTGTCAATCATTAAATCAGCCCAAACCATGTCAAAACTTATCTTAATAGCATTAATGGAAAAAGGCAGGAATGTGGTGTCAGTACATCACATTCTTACCATTTAACCCACATGACTTTAGAATATGCAAAGAACACTGAGAAAATAGAAAAACCCCTCATAGAGATAGGTGGACTGTGCAAACTCCACACAGATAGTGCCTGAACTGTTACTCAAGCACAGCTTTTAACTCATTGACAGCCACCTGCTTTTTGTTCCTTTGGTTATAATCTTGAATAAAAGCACATGTGTTTATTTGATATTTGGACTAAAGTCTTCACATAATATACACTTCTCATCATTATTCGTATAACATGGAAAAAGTTTCTGCTTTAGGTATGTGTTCAGCATTTCTTGCATTTCTCGCATTTCCTTTCATCCTACACTTACCCAGACCTTTGTAGACACGGAACATACATGAAATGCATGTATTCCAAATAACAACATACTGTATTACTTCCCCAATACAACTCCAGGCATTCCACATGCAGATAAGGAGCCTTGGCTTGAGCTGGGAGAGCTTTATGCCCGCGAGCTCAACTTGGTGAAGGCGGGGGATGGGACAGCATGCTGCCTGCTGCTTGTGCTGATCAAAATGCATTTACAAAACAAAAGATGCTGATGGTAGAGGTGTGAAGGGATTTAAGGTGGGCCGGGTTTTGCACGTTTTTTCGTAGGCTTCAAGAATTCTAGTGCTAAGGAGGTTGCTCCAAAGTCTGAGTTGCTATAGAGCTGAAAGTTCTGTAACCAACTGAACACAGATTAGTTTTGGGCACAACATGATTGACAGAATAAGTGGACCTTAGTGAGCAGACTGGACCATACGACAAGGGTACCGATGATTGTCCAGTGTAGTTCCGTGCAAGGAAATATAAAGCTTTATGGGGTATTGATAGAATGTTATACTCTATCCTGTCAGACACAGGGAACCACTGAAGGAAGAACAGGATATGTGTTGTACCTTGCTGTTCTTGGTCTGTGTAAGGACTCTTGCAGCAGAGTTCTGAACCAAGTGCAGCTGTAATAACAGATTAGAAGGGGCAGCTCAGGAAGAACATAAGCCTTTATAAGCCATCTTCTGGGTAGGATTGTTGTATTTGTAAGAGGCAAAAAAAAAAAAAGTTCTGGTAGGATCATATCCTCTGGATGAGGTAGATATGGTGTGTGAGTATGACTAACATAATAAGAACATGAAAGATGCTCAGACTTTCACAAACTGACTACAGCATTTTATTTTCCATGGTTGTTTTCTTAAACAAAAGTTAGCTAACTGCAGAAATACCAATATTTATTTACATTCTTAACTCACCATTACATATATCCATAATCAACATACATTCCTTACTAGCCTTTATCTAAACTAGCAATCATACTGATATACGTTAATGCTAACGTTAACGTTACCTTGTGTTGGGTCTGCTCTGTGGACTGGATGCACAATTGTAATACTGTAGTAGGCTAATGCTGTTTTTCTATTAGACACACTGTACAGTTTGCACCTTGTTTCAGCTTGAAATGATCCCAAACTTTGGACACTTCTGTAATTTTCTCTAACCTGTCTCTTCACTTCATCCCTCGCAATTTTCTCTCTCCTTCTCCATTTTGCAATACATGACATCAAATCACATCTTCACGTCAGGTATCAACAGCATTGTGCGACAGTAATAATCATCCGTGCAAAACAAAGTGAGCTCACTGAGCTGTAGTTATATACATAGGTTCTTAAAATATGGGCCGTGACCCATTTTGTATTGCGTGTTGTCTGAATTTGGGTCACACAGAATTGTGACTTACAATAGTACTCGATAGGAAAGCGTAGACCTACGTTTTGCAATAGGTTGCTGTGGGCAGTTTAAGCAAATGCCATTGCTCTGCTTCAATTTACGCAGGTGATTCAACAAGTTGGGCGGAGATGACTGTTGGTGACAATTTTCCAAGGAGGGATGCCACCCCGCCACTCCACCAAATGGGGTTGATGGTAGGCAATGATTCTGGGTCTTCAGGACAGAAGAAAGGGAAAGCTGGGCCACGAGAAAAAAAGTTTAGGAACCTCTGGCTATATGGATTAAACAAAGATTCACATTGATAATTTTAGTGATTGAGTTACTCAAGCAATCATTTCAACCTATGTCATAGTGTGTATGCTTGGCTGCAGTCAATGCATCTCTGTAAGTTCTCTGATAGTTAGAGAATGACTGGGCATGCACAGTAAGGTCGTTCTTATGCGACACTCAGCCATCTGCTTTCACAGACCATAGTGTTGAGTTATATGGTGATGAATGCTTAAAGGAAAACTCCTTGTGTTTTAAAGCAGCTATTTTATCTAGTGCTGAATGGAAAGCCGAGCTATACTGATCAACAAGACTATCTAATGTGGATGATTAGGAGAATAATAATAATAATTTCTTTACATTTATATAGCGCTTTCTCACTACTCAAAGTGCTTTCCACGCAGGGAGGACACGGGAAGCAAACCCACAATCTCCTTACTGCAAAGCATCAGCACTACCACTGCAGAACCTAAATAGATGACAGAAAAAAAGATCTGAAATGTATCCAACAAGGATAACGGGACAGATATTTTTTAGATTTTGGAAAGAAATTAGATGCTTACAGTTAAGAGCAGGAAGGGTAAGGCTTTGAAAAGCACTTGTTTGTGGTCAGAGAGGCCCAAATTAGTGCTGTGTGTGTGTGTGAACAACAGACAATTCAGATATACAGACCAGATCCAATATGTGACCACCAGAATGTATAGGAAAATCAGCATGCTGCATCAAGTCCAAATAGTTCAGTAGGCAACAGAACTCATTGGTCAGCTTATACAAAACATCATCAATGTGGATGTTAAAGTCACCTACAAAAGTACCTGTATGGGAAACCAAACTTAAATGAGTCAATAATTCAGTGAAATCACATAAAAAAAGACCCATTGTATTTTAGAGGATGACAGAGAACAGTAAGTAAGATATGAAAAGATTTTGTTATTAGTTTTAGTGTCCACTTAAAAGACAATAGATACGTTTAGCTCAGGTCTCACAATTACAGTGACCCCCCCCCCCCCAAATCTTAAGATGCAATCTGCTGTAAACATAACTAATCACCTCGATTAGGGACACAAACTAATTTGGTTTTTGCCAAGTTTCTGTTAAAACATATATTAAGGTTGCAGTCTGTAATAAATTCTTTATGTTATTTGAATCCATAAACAAAACACAGAGCAAGAAAAACTGAAAAGTAATGTAAAAAGTGCAAGGTAAATCGCAAATTCCAAAGCAAAGTGTTATTCACAAATAGAAGTAGAAGAAAGCATGCACCAGCATTTCCTCCCTGTGCAGTAAGCCTTTCAGGGCTACCAGAAAGTATACTGTACCTGGACCACCAGGTTTGCAAACTAACTTACACATTTACAATTTGTCCACTCCTGCATTTGTGTTTCCTAATATATGCTTGAAAATAAAACAAACGTAAAATTAATTTTATCACAGCTATTTGGAACCATCTCTTTCTCTTCTCTTGCATAATTATTATGGGTGAGGTTCCCAAGTAAACAACAAGATGGATTAATCAGAATCAGCTAAAAATTATGGCAGGAGATCACAAATAATGCAGAAAGATTTCTAGCTATTTCTCTCAAAAAATACTACTAAAAAATGTGCACAGATCTACCAGGATGTAAATACAAAACGAAAAGTTTTCTTTTCCCATCAACTATTAGGTGCTGTTTGGGACATACGCTTTGTAGTGACACATATACATTAAGTCTTGAAATGCAAACACTATTTATTGAAACTTATTGTAAACTGAATTGCTTATACTATCTCATGAAATGCACATACTGCATAGTGAAATGGATAGAGTTTACTCTGAAACCCTTAACCACATAGACCATATGCTGGAACACTTGCAATTGAAAGTGAAAGGCATCCAATGCACAAAGAAATGCAGTGACTACATATTGGAATGTAAATCTTTCATACTGGAAGTACGTTCAGTGAAATTTAATTAAACAAACATTTTATTGTGGAATTTACAAGTCAGCAAGGAGACAACAAATTGAGTTAATCTATTTTGAGAATGAAACTGAATGAAAAAAAAATGTAATGCAAGTCTGATTACTTTGTGGGAACTATTGGTAAAAGAACAAAGAACACATTCCTTTTGTTATGAGATGAGACAACACAAGTACAGAGTCTTCCAGTACAACATCAGGGTGATTTGTATTTCTGGTTTCTCGCATAGTACATAAAGGAAGCATGGGGTAACAGATCTTAAAATGAATATTAATATTAAGGGTTCACAAACTTTTCAAGCACAACTGTAAAAGTGCAGAAGAGTATTTAAAAACATGCATTTTAAAGCCAGCAAGATATCACATCTGTTAGGTCACACTACAGATAACAGTGAGCGGTAAACGAGTAAAAATAAGACAACATGCAGAAATTTGTCAATTGGTAGAAATGTTTGTATATCATTTCTATCATTGTTGAAGACATCAGGAAGCTGCCTTTGTTACCTGTAGCAAAAGAGTGGTAGGTAGTGGGCATTTTGTTACCTTCTCACACAGCTGGCATTTCTCGCAAGGCAAAACCACAACCCTCCCACACTGAAACTTTATGATCGCATCTTTGGACCTTGAAGAGGACCGCCATCTCACCCCCAAATCACCCTTTTGCTTTTCATGCTCCAAAATTATTTTTAGATTTGAACTTTGAAGAAGGCCGTTCACCCACCCCCTGTTATTTTTGAGAAGCAGATAAAGAACCAGTGAAACAGGATAGGGTTATTTGTTCCATTTCAAATACTGATGATAATGATAATAAAGTAACCCTAGATTAACTATTAGGCAAAATAAGACCATGTTTAGCACACCAAAGAAAACAGAGCGCTACAGAGTTATTAAAAAAGGGAGGAGGAAACTTCATGTATAAATAAATCTATAAGTAGACAACAATAAGCATTATTTTTCGATTTTTTTTATTCCATGTACGTTGAAATGATGCATATCTTCAAAATTAGTAAGCAATGGAATAGGAGACATTTTGTTTCATGAAAACGTTTCTTAATTATAATATGTTTTTAAAATACTGTCCAACAACATAGAAAGAGGATTCTGAAAATTCAGTCATGTGACAAGTGAGAGTTTTCTATAGAAGGCTGTATTGCAGGGCTTGGATTTCTAAAATCTGCTGTGGCAGTATTCAGTTGATGCAGATAAAAGTTTCTTTGGTTTGTCGTTTCAGAATTTTTCATCATGTTCATAAAGACGTCTTCAAAAGCAATATTGAAAGTCTAGTTAGGCTTGCTTGTTCTTTATTCTGTTATTCAGTGGTGAACCAAAGGGAATAGGAAGAACAGCTCTTTGTATATTTTCTTCATTGTTAATCTTGTTTTTTTTTTTACTCTATAGTTCATATACTGATCTAATTATGCAACTGTTCGACTGACAACTGTCTCCCCGCCATTTTGGAATGCAGGGCAGGTGCTGCCATCGATTGGCAACAAAAAGAATTTTAAGTGAAATCTCTATGTGCAGGGCAGGTGCTGTGAATTCTCTATGTCATTAACTTAATACGTTATAGCGTAATGAAAATTGCATAATTAGATCTGGACCACCCTATAGTATACATTTTCAAAGATGCTGTGTTTTTTAATGGTATGTGCAATATGTTCTTATTTATTTGTTGCTTACCTCTTATTTGTTATTTTGTACAATAAACTTACTTTTAATATAAATCAATTCGATTACTCAAATAATTCATTAAAAAAAACAACTTAAAACTCATTTGTTGAAGATATTGTGATCCTTCTTTCAGTTTACCTCTCTGTCCAGTTGCTCAGGATTTTCTTTTCTATCCCAAATTATCTTATTTGTTCAGAGTTTTCTTGTAGTATTCATATTTTCGTATTTTATTATGGTTTATTGTCTGTTATTCTAATGATGCAATTATTGCATTGCACTGCATTAAAAGTTGCACAGTTAGATCTGGACCAACCTATATTTAATCAGTCCATTGCATACCGAGTCAGAAGTAATTTTAGGACCTGATGCTAATGGAAAGTCAAGATTTTTAGCTTTGAATGAATCAGCTTTAAATCACTTTTGCAATATTAACAAATACCACTTTAATACGGAGTTCTACTGCAGTCTCTTTGACACCAACACCACCAAGGACTGTTTGTAGCATGTTTAAAAGTTAGCAACTCAAGTGAACTAATAATAAAAAAATAGTTATGCAGTACTTCTGATACATCCAATTAACTCATGACACTATAACTTGGGCCCAGGGTAAAACAGTTAGTAGTGAAAATAAAACAAGGCCTACACTCATGGAATAAGCTTTTATTTCCAGTGGGCTTTGTTAAACATTTCTGATATGCTCATTATCAGCTCCCATCTTGCCTGAAGAAGGGGCTTTAGTTGTCTTGAAAACTTGCAAATTGTAATCTTTTTAGTAGCCAATAAAAGGTGTCATTTTGCTAGACTTCTCATTACATCCATAATGGCTAACACGGTACAACACCCTAGTACTACACACAAGTGCCACAGTAACTACTGCTTGTATATTTACCTCTGGCTGTCTCTCTTTCCCCAGTTATGCCTGTCTATTTACTCTCTAATACTCAGTCTGTCATGATGACAGCTCACTGGCATAGTCTTACAAAGATTACTATTATTACTTATTATTTGACTGCCACCTTTATCCAAGATGACCTACACCATTTGTCATACAATGACAAATTGGTTCTTCAATTGAAGTACAGGCAGGTGAAGTAACTTTCTCATGGTCACATAGTAACATCCAAAGCCCAAAGCCTTAATCACTACGCCACACACAGTCTTGCTGGGACATACTGCTGGTAAAAGTGACACTTTGTTTAAACACTTAGAAAAATATCTGATTATAAATAAAGTAAGTAAAAGCACAAGGCTAATACAATAAATCTAAGAATATAATTTTACTAAAAGTAAACTAGTTACTTGTAACCAACCATTAGAAGTAAAAAATAATTATGCAACACAGTGAAGAAGCCACACATATCTTTCAATAATAGTAGGGTCTACCAAAGCAATTTGAAAATGCTTTGTATAAGCACTTGTTTAATATGGCATGCATCTATATGCAAGACTATTCTCTGTTTTAAAGTGGATGTAAGGTTTTATTTCACAGCTGTACTTACACCCTATTGGTTATACTTGTAAGCCACTTTTGATAGATAAGACAGGTAATTTATTAATCCTGTATGAAAATGCAGATTAAATATACTTTGACTTTACAATGTATGTATCTGGGGCAAATGACCACACATCACAACTGTGAAAAAAAGCTGTACCCCCAAAATGCCAAACAGACATATCCTTTCAGACAACCACGCATCAATTTTTCTCTAGGTACTTCCAAAATGTTTATGCATTAAATAACATGTTCATTAAGATCACTTTCCCCTGATGAGTGTATCTGAGACTCAGAAACAGAAAAGCTACAAATAATTCACCTAGCCTGCTAGGAGTGTATGATGTGCTCACCTCATTTCCAATCACATCTATCTTGTGCTGAACTTGAGGAACCCACTGCCTGATGATGGCAAATAGTTCTGGTATGGTTGTATGAAGGTCAAAAAGGATCTCCTGGCAGGCAGGATCATTGGGGTCAAAAAAAGTAAAGGCTGAAATAAAAACATAGCATGCATCAGTAAACAATGGCATCTACCCATCTACTGTGCTGACAAACTATTGACTCTCTGTTCCAGTGGCCTTGCTTACCATAGTCCTTAGGGAGAGGTGCAGGGGCGGAAGGGTGGACAATGGGCTTCTTCCTCATCTCTAGGACTGGGCTGTGGAACTCAGAGGGTGGCTGAGCCTCCTCCACATCTGACAACTCCTCTTTAGTCATTATTGCAGAACTGAAAACAAGAACAACTTCAGACTTGCAAGCAATAAATAATAAGATACTTTTAGATTTGTGCAATGATTTTCTAATGTCATTTTTATATTTTAATTTATAGATAATCTGATAAATGTAACATTTATAGGATTTTGAACCAGATGTGTTCTTTGCATTGCACACAGGTATTCTGCTTTGCTGCCACAGCCCAAACATACATTTAACTGGCTATTTTAAACACAGCACGAGTAAGCGTGGGAGTGTGAATGAAAAAGTTGTGAACAAATGTCTTTGCTTTAAGGAATTATTTTTGGTATTTAACATGGTGATGTCGTGATACTTGAATTTTATCAACAAATATGTAATGGAAGAATCTGCTGCTAAAAAATACAAATAACTGATATTTATTTTTGGGGCCTTTTTTGCTTTGTCTGTGATTTTTTAAAGTAATGTTAACTCCTTAAAGATATGTTAGGAAAACAGATTATTATGAAAACAATTCCTTGGAAGTGTGGGCACATTTTTACCATGTATACATGTCCATCCATTTACTAATCCCACGTATAACATAGGAACCAGAATTGGAGAGGACCCAGTTAAAATATATTTTACAGTATATTTAAATAAACATGGCTAAAATTGTATTTAGGCAACTTAGCCTTTATTTAGGAAGGAAGCAAAAATATTACCTTGCTTAATACCCAAAAACATATTAGATATGACCACTTTACTGTATATTAGATAATTTATTTTACTAAACATGTTAAGGTTGAAAGGGTATTTAATGTGCACAATAAATATTTTTATTTTAAGAAGAACTCCAAACAGCAATTGAAAGTACAAAGAACTTTTCATTTTAAATTTTTTGGAAGATTATTTAATAAACAACCATTGTTAAATGCTCTTGATATTAAAATATTAAACATATTATTGTATTTTAATAAGGGACTAACAAGATATTTTTGTATATTTAGTAATATTACAATACCAAATATCAGTGAAAGTACAAAGAAAACAACTACATTATTGTATATACCTTATTTCATTAACAAATTTTAAACCTTTATTGTTATTTAAGATACAATAACAATTGCAACTGTTTTGTTGGATGACTTCACATATTTAGAAAAAAATACCTTAATATTCTAAAACATAAAAGCAACAATAAATCAGGCTCTAATATAAACAACATAAGCAGATATCTGTCTACAAGCAGCAACTATGATTACTTATCTAAGCTTACACAAAAAAATCCAACAAATAAAAAAAAATTCTGCACAGCTGTCCTTTAATCTGCATTCCATAATAATTACATATAAGTAAGAAACATTTTCAATAAATATTATCCTATTTCAAAATTCATAGAAACAAAAAATTGCCTGAACCAATACTGGACAGGACCTGCAAGCCAAAAACTGGCTAACACTGCCAAGCATGAAAAATCATGAATACGATAAATAGTCTAAAGCACTTTTATTTTTTACACCTAAATCCAGCCTCTCGGCTGCCTTACTCAGGATAAGCAGGTTTGGAAATGGATGGATGGATGTCCATCCATTTAGGGATACAACTGATAGAGTAAACAAGTACAGTATATACAACATCCCCAGAAAAGGAGTAGAAACTTTGCAGCATGAACACTAATAAACTGAATACAATAGTGGCAGAAAAAGGGCTGAGGCCAAAGTTCCAGTATTACTTCCTAAATAATTTAAAGATAGTATAATCAGACTGCAAGCATACTGAATAAATAGCTCATTATTTTTTTAACAGATCACCTCCCATCTGGACGCTGAGAATTTTGAATATCTGTCTGACCAAACCTAATTTCAACAAGCCAATATGTCTTAAACCATACTATTTAGGTTAATGTATAGCGATACACGTATAACTCATTCTATTACAATAAAACCATAAATTTTAAAAATAATCCCGGGCACACTTTCAGCATGGGAAAGGTGCTATATAAATAAAATGTATTATTACTACAGGGACTTATTAAAAATGGACACTGTCTAACCACAAAAAGGAACACCTCTTTGGGGCAAGTGATCGAGGACTGGTTAAAAACAAGGCAAGATCTTGCAACCAACCATCTTGGACATTCTGGGAAAGTGTGTGATATTTAGGTTATTCTTTTTGTGCTCTGGCACACCTTTTTCTTTACAATGGCACCTTCGCTCCATGGGCACTTTTTACTCCAAGTGTTTCTGCTAAACAGCCAGCTCATCCTATCAATGTTCCAGTCAGGTTTCTTTATACACATCTACTTGTACATCGTGAGGACACATTAATGTCCTCTCCAGATCTTTCACTGCAAAAAGTGGCCTGTCATCCTCACATTTCTAAACAGGGCTGTTGAATGTCTCTTGGACAACCTGGCATTTCTTGATCTCCTTTTCAATCCATTACGACTATCTTCTCTTTCTCTATCGCCAGAGACTGAAATGTTGTCTCCGAGTTCCTCACTGCACAGTTAGCGCAGCTGAGTATCTTTGGATAAACAACCTGGCCCGTCTATTTGGCCTTATGTCACACCTCGATCAGACTCCCTATCGCTGAATTTTCTCTATAACTTCACGCTCCCGTCCGACCCCCATCATTTGGATCGAATGTATTGCTAGACAGAAGGTTGTCTCACGGAATAGATAAGCATCTTTGGCACAAACATTTGGGAAACAACTAGAACCTCTAAACCGCTCCTCCCCCAACACAGAACAAAAACAAGCATTTCTAGTCCATTACCACATAAAGGCCCAAAATCCCTCAAAGTCCTCAACCCTTTCGGCACGAGACCGCCGAACCCTGGTTTCTCTGTTTGTCTTCAGCGCTGTGACATACGAATCAAAACAAAGCCGTCACGGCCCACTGTGCATCTCACCTAGCGGTGCCATGGTGTAAACCTCTACCAATAAAACCCAGTCGAACCAACCTGTCCCTCAACCTCCCAGTTCTGCGTAACGACCGTGTTGTATCTTCGTCTTCGGTACCGCTCAATCTGACTCAGCTCGGCAGCCAGTGAGAGGTTCTGCTGGACTCGCACTGATGCTCTGCTCTGCTTCACTTCGCCCCCTTTCGTTACGTCGAAATGAGTCACCAATGTGACCACTCCCCCGAACAGAGTTGTGGGGGTTATTATTGAGAGTATGCATGCAGCACCACACCTGCGCAGCCTCAGAGAAGCTCGCAACTAGCAAGCGACGAGCCCTGGTTTGCTAAACTACAAAGGCTTTCGATAAAATACAGTTAAAAAAATAGCTATCTTACAAGAAAGTTGGCCGTCTAAATGTATTTAGATAATGTATATGACTGTGTAAAAATATGTAAGTTTAATATAAAAATGATAAGTTAGATTATACATTAACATGAGCTTGGTCAATATTCAGGACGTACTTTAGGTATGAGGCATTTTATATTTAATATAAATAAATGTGATGGTTACTTTGGAGCAAAAAAACATCGTCCAAGTCAGCAAAACCACCACCGTCTAAAATAGTTGCAAAATTAATATATAACGTTAATGATAATAATAACAATAATAATACGTTTTATTTACATAGCACCTTTCCTAAGCACAAATCGCTTTGCAGAAATTCAAAATGAACAACAGGGATTGTACAACATTCGATACAAGGAATATCTACATAAAACACTAAATAAAGATAAATACAGGGAACCCAAAGCTTTAAATTAGAATAAGAGAAAATTAACCAGAATAAAATGCAAAAATACAAGATACTACAAGACAATCCAAAAAAAAAAAAAAGCAATATGTGAATTAAGCACAAATTATCACGAGAGCATCGGTAGGGAGGGTAAGCTGAAAGAAATTGTTAGAATGTCAGCATAGGTTAAATATCTTGAACAAATTAATTTTAAGTTACTTTTTAAAAGGATGAACTGAACTGGCTGATCTCATTAATTTAGGTTGGTTCGTCTAAAGGCTGGGTGCAATGGAGCTGAAGGTTCTGTCACCCATAGAGCACAGGTTAACTTGGGGCACAACAAGATTGCCAAAATCAGTGGACCTTAGTGGACAGGTAGGAGCATAGTAATGAAGGAGGTTACTGATGTAACTTGGTGCAAGACCAGTGAAGTCTGGTGCAAGAACGTTTAAAGCTTTGTAGTTTATTAACAGAATTTTTTATTCAGTCCTGTAAAACAAAGGGAGTCAGTAATGGCAGAGCAAGACATTTGTTATGGGCTCACTTTTGCAGTTCTGCGTAAGGTTAATGAGGGACATAATGAAATCATGGGACAGTTTCTCAGCATCAGGAAAGGGGAGGAATGAGCAAACATATGTTATGGAGGTGGAAGTAAGAGCATTTCGTAATGCAACTTTAAAGTGTCATTGTCTTTAAAAGAAAATCTTGTATTGGTAATTTGCATAATATCAGAACCTATTTGCCTATAAAAAATATTATTGAAGTTTTCCTATTTATTTGCAATGTAAACTGACATCCATCCCTCCATCAATCCATCTGAATCCAAAATAAGGATGGCAAGAAGCTGGAGCTAAACTTGGCAGCACTGAGCAGAAAGTAAGAATCCATCACATGGCATACTCAGCACACTCACACACACACAAACAAAACTCACTCATATCAGCCTCTTTAGGTCATCAATTAATGCGCACAGTATGGGTGGCACAGTGGTGCAGTTGTTAATACTTTTGTCTCATAGATCCTGTGTCCTGGGTATGAATCCCACATGTGGTCGTATCTGTGTGGAGTTGGCAATAGCTCCTCACGTCATGTTGGGTTTCCTATCACATCCCCAAATAAATGCTTTTTTGGTTAGTTCTTGATTCAGAATGTATTCTTGATTGTAAATTAGCCCTTTGTAAGTGAAACTGAGGATTTGTGATTGCTTAAGCCTTGCAATGGACTGATGCTCTGCCCAGCGTTGGTTCTTCATTGTATCCGATTTGACCAAGGCAGGCTCTTTCCCCCTCACCTTGAATTGGATTACGAAAAGTGAGTTTTAATATGTTATGTTGCGTACAATAAAAATGTTGAGTAAAAGCAGAGTTCCCAACAAAAATAGCATGAACATATAGAGAAATGGCGCAAATTCCATACAAAATATAAGGAGAATGAAATGCAAATCCGGACTTAAGGAACTATGAGGCAGCATTACTGCCCAGCCAGACTGATAAAATGAACATCTTACCATTAGTAAGCACATGTGTACCGAGATTTGAGGTTTAGATCATTAATTTATTATTAATATTGTACTGTCCAGTTTCTGAGTTTGATATTTTAATCTTGTTAACCCCTGCAAATCATCATGTTGTGCATGCTTTTGGTGGCATGATATAAAATGAAGAATGATGGATTGAGTGCTGAAAAAAATGGAACAGGCTGTTTCTAAACTAAATCAATATTCAGCAAGAAAAATGTAATTCTAAAGCTAGTCTTTATCACCAGCCACAGATTAGGGAAACTTTCTTGCATGTTGGCTTAACATGAGTATAATATTCTTATTCCATTTATCATTTTGGCTGACACTGACTGGGAAGGCTGAGGCTTCCTTTCACTTAATTTCAAAAAGTAGTACAAGACTAAGAAATGCCTTGTGGCCCTTGGTAAAAAAAAGACAAAATCAGCAGATTCACCCCACAACCCAGGTGTCTGGTTTAGCATGGTTCTGAGATTTTGCAAATAAAAAACATTGCAAAAACAATCATGTACTGTCACAGAAAGAAAGTGAGAGAAGTGAGAATTCAAAAGGATCGTACAGGAGGAAAAAATAAATGAAGAAGAAAAAATACATGTTGGATTGGCTTACTTTTGCTTGGCATGGAAACAAAATGGACCAAATCAGGTTCCAATGCTTGGTAGGCCACAAAGTGGATAGTAAAACCTTCATCACAGCAGTTTTCCAAGAATTGTCATCTATCTGTCAAAGCAAGCTGAACCTATTTTTGATTTTTGATATTTGAAATATTATGTTGGGCTTTTCACTATCAGTGTACAGTATTGTTCATAATAGTTGTCACATACTGCTCTTCAGAAGATTACATATAAATTTCTATCATCAAGAGATGTAAAATCAGTAACTATAGTCATGCTTTCTGAGAGAGTCCAAAATTAGCTAGCAAAATTACAGACTGTGCAATAGGGAAAGGTGGGCAATGATTACAAAATACAAAAAACAATGGATTCAGTCTGACAGCTAAGCTACAGGGAAAACACCTCCCATTATCCATACATATGTCACCAAGTAGATGGCTAATACAGTATATAATGTCAGGTAATCAAAGATGGACATGAAGTGTCAATTAAAGGATTTAACCTCAAAATGCACAATAATAAAAATAAAGAAACTGGAAAGCTTGGGCATCTGGTCAAAATGTGTATGCAAATGGATACTACAAAGGCAAATGAAAATTTAAGTCAGCAACATAAAACCATTGGAGCTGTAATAAAAAAGATGACAATTATGCTGCAGAAGATAAAATAACTTTAGGAATGTGTAAAACCCCAGTGGGGAAAAGGAAGATATACAGAAAATAGCCATATCCATTTTCGGACAGCACACAGTTATAGTTTCTTTTTTAAATTTTTGGATTGGATTCAGCTACTCTATTGTACATATCTCTGGTTTCAACACAGTATTTATTATAGACAATATTTGACTTCCACAGAATTCCAATAACATTTACTGCTTAGATAGACTTTTCTTTAAAATGATTACATATTTACAATGCTGGTTATGTATATGCAAATAACTGTCAAATATTCCTTTCTTTGGCTTGAAGTTGCACTGTACCAAGTTTTTTTTTTTACTGGCGAAACCTCCAAATGCACCATATCTAACTGTTTATGTGTATCTGAATCATGTCTTTTAGAACACATTCAAAGCAGAAAAGAATGTAATATCAGCAAAGTAAACCAGTTTGACAGCTAAAGTAGCAAGATCAGTTATATCTAGACATTACTGTTCAACCTCGAATGCAAGTTGCAGCTCCTTACTTATGAGTTAGGAGGCATTTCACATCTCAAGAGTTAGTTGCCTGATAATGGCAAATGCCTGATGGTCTAAAAAGATGTCCTGACAGGCAAAGATATAGTTATCAGGATCTGTTTCACACATGTATGGTAGTTTGACTGGTATTGTCTGCTGCTGATGTTAAAGCCATACAATGGCTCTGCACCGCTTGTTCTGACTTAGCTTAACTTGGTGTTTTATCGTGAAAGTTTCCACAAAGGGCACTTTAGCTTCCAAAGTGGTTGTTGTTGTTTTTTTTTTTTTTTTTTTACATTTTTTAAATGTTTTTGTTTTTTTTATATCCTGGAATTACCCAAATTATTAGCCTTGTTTTTAGATGTACTACCCTGTGATACTTACCTCTGGGATCCTTAAGAAGGGCTTGCTACCTTTGTAAAGGTTTCTTCATCTACCGGTAATTTCTGAAATATCTTAGAAATGGCTGAGGGCACTTTAGCCTCATTTTCCCTTACTGCAAGGGCTGAACCTCTGAAGCCTGCTTCAGCAAGGATCACAGAACACAGAATGCACCCACCTTGCTACCTCTGAAAGGATTTTGAACAAGTATGAGCAAGAACTGGCTCATGTCAAAAGGCTTGTCCTAAATATTCTAACTGAGGTTAGGTGCCTGCTTCTTCTGGGATCACATATCTCCTTCTGCTCCCAGTTTGATACCTTTAGAGAGGTTTAACCTGAATGAACACTTTCTGCCTGGTTAGACTGAGAGTGTCAGCAAACAGCAAGACAGTTTCTCTGAGATAAAAACGTAACTTTATTTCAGTCTAAACGTATGTTTATTTGAACAGAAGCCAGGCATATCAAATGCTAGATGAAATAATGAATGAAAAACATTCAGCTTGCATGATTCAGATCAGAGTTACACAGCAAGCTTCATGTCAGTTGGTTAATTTGCCTTTCACTTGTTACAGTCTTTGTCTTCTTAGGCAAGATGTACTGTAATCTTCTTCTTTTTCTTTCGGCTGCTCCCATTAAGGGTTGCCACAGCGGATCATCTTCTTCCATATCTTTCTGTCGTCTGTATCTTGCTCTGTTACACCCATCGCTTTCTCTTAGGCCTTCCTCTTTTTCCTGGCAGCTCTATGCTTAACGTTCTTCTCCCAATGTCCAAACCAACGCAATCTCATCTCATGCTCATAAATATAAAGATGTTTCTGTAGGTGGCTACCCTGACAGAGAGAGAGAGAGAGAGAGAGAGAGAGAGAGAGAGAGAGGTTAGGAGCACATACTGATACAGTGTATTGCCGCACCCACCACATGACAAACCAACTCAGGATCCCCGATTAGGACCTGAGTGCAGCCTTGCAACAGGTGACTCCTCAGCAACACACTAATTCAGATGGAGTGGAACAGTGTGAGGTTTTTTTTTTTTATGGTGGTTGGAGTGCCAATTCTGCTACCAACCCCCAGGTTTTTCCCTGCAGGTTGGAGGGCCTACTTGCAGGTCCTACATGCAGATTAATGTCACACCCAGGATGGAGCAATTGCAGGTTAAGGGCCTTGCTCAAGGGCCCAACGAAGTAGAGTATCTTTTGACATTTACAGGATTCGAACCACCAACCTTCCGATTGTCAGTGCAAATCCCTAGCCTCACAGCCACCACTCCGCCCTGACAGAAATGTTAAAAAAATGTTCCCAAATCCTTTTCTTTTATACATTGCCTTGGTGGCTGATTATGCAAGATTTTAATATTTGCTTATTTCCCAGTATTTTTCTATTTATTTGCATACATCCCACTGTCCCCGTCTATGAGTCAGTCATGTGCTATCTTCTGTCAAAAACAGCACCTGCCTGCTAAGCTGCTGTCTACATATCCTCTTTCAAAAACAATGCTAGCTTTCCAAGTTTATTTACTTAAAAGCTGCATCTTATCTAATCCTACAGTAATTATAATATCCATACAAATTATTAGCCTTATTTAACAAACTGTTAAAAAAGCACTACTTTTCATCCTATACACTTGGTTCACATCATCACAATCTGAATCCATTGATTTTTATAGGAACAATCATAGTAGCCAATTTTGAATCATTCTTTTTCTTTTCATTCCTCTTAGACCTATCAATAAGGGTAACTCTACCAAAGTACAATGTTCCAGACAATTTTGAACAAAATTATCCCTGAGTCATACAAACCTTGTCACTTTGCAAATTTTCAAACACGTTAGGGGGACAGTAGAAACTTTAATTTAAACCTGTTAATGAGTTTTGGTTGAGAGCTAAATTTCTTGCCAGAGTGAGGAACCACTATACAATTCAGTCAGGGTGAACAGGAATTTCATAGTTGATTAAATGATAGAAATATTTAAGAGATGTTGGTTGTCAAATGAAAGCCGAATGCACCAGTTCAAGAGAGAGATTGATCATTTTGCTGAACAACACCTTGACAGTAAGTGAGTCATATGGACGTCAGGTTGACATGCTGGTCAAAGGGTCCCATTGATGTTGACTTGTGTGAAATCCACACATAACTGAACATAATACCAATAAATCTTGATTAACCAACATAATTATAACTGCTTACTGCTAATTCATCTACATTTTTACTTCATGATTAGTCAGGTTTATGCAACAATATATGAGTCTTTATCTTGTTAGCAGTTAAAGATCATGAATCACAATACCTTACACCAATTTATTTTATTCTCTTTGCTGCCATCAGAAGATTGTATTCAGAAACACATTATTAATTTCATAAGTATTCAAATGGCACATGTTGTGTTTATCAACAACCATGAGTAATGTGTCTTCAATCATTAATGAACTGCATTACTGTAGTAATGAGTACTTTTTTGAAGAAAGTGAAGTTTTCTCATTACATGGTAATTTTGTTTATAGCAATACAATAATGACAACTGTTGCCTCAAATGACTTGTACTTTAGATTGGATAAATCCAACTGAAAAATACAAGCATGTAAAAAGTAAGGATACCGTCTTACAGTTCCATGACTTTACACATCAGGCTGTAACTAACTCTTAATCCTTAATAGCTCTTAAAATTAGATTAATCTAATTTCAGGTGGTAAAAATAAGCAAACATATAGAAGCTGTGTGTTACAAAGTATTGTTGCTATTGTTCAAGGGTGTACTTGCTTTTTCACACACAGCTTGTGCATATTTTATTAGTATTCTCCTAGTATTATTCCTATTTTGGAGATACTCCAATGGCTTTGTTTTTTATTACAGCAGGATGTGCAAAATCTAGTTCAGTCATTCAGCTTGTTCAACTCCAAATCTTAACCTTAGAGCTTCAAATGAGTGTCTGCTTATAATTCCAAGAGCTAAACCTAAAAGAAGTGGTGAGGCAGCCTTCTGCTGCTATGCACCTAAAATATGGAATAGCTTACTAATAGAAATTTGCCAGACTAATAGGGTGGAGCACTTTAAAAAAACACTAAAACCCCATTATTTTAACATGGCTTTCTCATATCTTTCTTTTATTGTAACCCTGATATTCTGTATATGCATTTAATTATCAATTTTTTTCATGGCTCTGCGCCACCACCATCTGATCAAAGCACCGTGCAGTCCCTGCATTGATGTGTTGAAGGCCAGAGGTCCACATGATCATCATCGTCTAATTTCTTCCACGTGAAGACTGAAAACCATGAGGACTGATAGATAGATAGATAGATAGATAGATAGATAGATAGATAGATAGATAGATAGATAGATAGATAGATAGATAGATAGATAGATAGATAGATAGATAGATAGATAGATAGATAGATAGATAGATAGATAGATAGATAGATAGATACTTTATTAATCCCAGGGGGAAATTCACAATTGATTGAGATCATTTATGTTAGGTTGAATGCCTAGTGGGTGCTGGGTGGTCTCGTGGCCCTGCAAATTTTGTTTTTTTTTCTCCAGCCCTGGCCATCAGACCTTATGTTATTCTTTGTTAATTAGTATTGCCTAATTTTATTTTAATATTTTTTCTTTTTTCTTTCTTCATCTTGTAAAGCAGTTTGAACTACATCATTTGTATGAAAATGTGCTATATAAATAAATGTTGCTGTTGTTGTTGTTCAATTATCTGCTGTAAATGAGTTGTAACTAGGGGTCACTGTTGCCCCTTAAACCCAACAGACAGACATACAGGACACAGGGTTAAAGCACTAAGACGTATTTTAATAATTTCTTCTTTTAAATAGTGCTCCTTTAAAGCACCCTACCAACACTAAACAAGCAATTAAATGAACACATCCATAATAATAACAATAATTCTCTTCTCCACAGCTCCCAGCAAGTTCTGTCACACTCCTCCCAACTCCGGCTCACTTGCTGGGTCTCCAGCAGTCCTTTAAATAGTCCTTGACCCGGAAGTGCTTCAACTCTTCCGTCCATGTAACTTGCCAGCACTTCCGGGTCAGACGGAGAATTCCAGTTCTTTAATCAGCCCAGAAGTACTTTGGGGCTTCTGTCGTCATGACTTCCTAGTTCTTCTGGGCTGCAAGTGAAGCATGACTCCCCTGGTCCTTTCACAGCTCTCCCTGGCGGCACCCACGGCACCCAACAGGGCTGAGAAACCGGACTCCAAGTCCTACACTCCTGGGAATCTGCCTTCTAGCATTTTGGGAGAGGCAGTGTCCTGGAAAAGCTACCTTCCCCCATCCTTCCATCCTTTGGGTGTCCCAGCTGGGTTGAGCTGCCAGCTGTCCCTCACATTGCCCAAAAGCTAATTCATTGTACAGAAAACATAGGAAAGAAAGAAAGTAGAAAGTAGCAGAAAATTGACTGTATTCTTAAATTACTATCTTGGCTTTCATGAATGTGTAAAGCCATTTTAAGAATCCTCCTCCTGACATATAAAGCTTTAAAGTGCCTTACTGCTCTTAACTTTATAATAATCATTAGTGCTTATACTCTAGACTTTGAGCATACATTGATATCACAGAGGCTTCTTAACATTCACTAGATAAAAAAAAACTACTTAAGTGATTGTATCTACTATTATTAGAGGTGCCCTATCATTCTTGGAATTTAAAGGAAGTCCCAGGTGAGATTATTATTAATTCTGTAAAATACTGCCATTGAGACAGCTGTTTATATTGCATTATTATCTACTCTTTGACTTTAGTTTGATCAATCATTTTTCCTTGCTGCTACTAAATCTTTCCAAGGCTATTTTTCTTTTCTGTATTTTGCACTGGTGCTTGTTGTCAATGCCAGTCTGTTCAAGTTACTGCCCTGGCCTTGGAACACTACATTAGAGGGTCGATCTGATTTCCCCAGGTTTCTGTTGTTCCTGGAACTAATTCAAAGTTGTCATTCCAGAAGAATGATTTATGTTCAACTAATGATTTAACCTCTGGCATTATAAAACAGGGATTGTGTGCAGTCTATAAAAGTCTACTTATATTGGAAATTTTAATAATGACATATGTTTTGTTTCCAAGCTCAAAAGATTGTGGATGTGTTTTTTCAGGAATGACAAAAAAGCATTCTTTTACTCTTCTTTCTTCTAATAGGAAATATTGCCTGCCTTTATGAGCAGGTCTTGCTTTGTGATGTCGGATGCTAATGGCAAAACTGAGTGCTTGATGGTAAATGGTTGAACTGGAATATCAGTTTTAAAGTAAATACATTAACAAGAGATACCCAATGATATCAGATCATCTAACCCGAGAATTAACAGTAGAAATTGGCTAGTTGTGAAATCTACATCAGACCTTCTTTTTAAATAATCTACACTATAGAATATTATAGAATGCTCAGGGAGGGATTGGAAGATCACTTGGCCTAGTTGATTCTCTCCAGGTTGCTAACTGACCTTAGTTTACTGTAGTTACCTTAAATTAGCATTTAACTACATTATCCCTAAGAGCCTTAATAATCTTAAAGCATCAGAATCATAATAAGTAAAGACTACAGACATAAAAATGCAGACACTTGTACCATGTTGATACACTTGTCCAGAATTATCCAAAAATAGTT
Source organism: Erpetoichthys calabaricus (assembly GCF_900747795.2). Classification (NCBI taxonomy): domain Eukaryota; kingdom Metazoa; phylum Chordata; class Cladistia; order Polypteriformes; family Polypteridae; genus Erpetoichthys; species Erpetoichthys calabaricus. The sequence goes on along the minus strand of NC_041411.2, from coordinate 50,432,154 downwards.
TAATATAGTATCTTTCACATAAAAGACACACTTTTATTTAAAAGATGACAATGAGTGGCTCTTTTCAGCTCTCTAGACCCTAGTTGGGATCAGGGTCCATCATAACACATGCTCATTCACAAACCACCACTCACCCACATTGTGCCAGCTTAAAGTGACCAGTCAATACAGCCTACAAGTAGTTGGGTGGAGAGAGGAACACTGGAATGCCTGGTGAAAACCTATTCAGCTTTAGGAAGAAAGATCAAACTCCACGCAGGCAACACCCAACTGGTCTCCTGGATCTGTGAAGCAACTTTAGGCTTGCAAAATGGTTCATAAAATGCAACTAGTTGTAGAGAATTTTGAGGACATATTAATAAGTATGGAGAATATAAAGAGAGATGTGCTACAAAGATTCCAAAGGCTTAAAATAAATATAGTGGGCTCAGAAAGTATTCAGACTCCTTTACTTTCTGCAAACATTATAAAGCTGTTGATTTAATTTTAAATTAATAAATTTCCCATTTTTGTCTATCACTCTTCACTCAATGATCCATAATAACAAAGTAGAAAGCACGTTTTTAGAAAGATTTTCAAATTTATTAAAAATGAAAAACTGAACTCTTTCGTTTATGTAGGTATTCAGACCTTATCTTAACACTCCAGATTGTAGTAAGGTGCATGTTGTGTGTTTTAAATATTCTGTAAAATATGTGTAGAACTTGATTGGAATCCACCTGCGGCAAAATGAATTGATTTGACATTGTTTAGAAAGGCACAAAACTGTTGCCATGTCTTTGCCAGGGTTTGGGGTTCAATTTCCTCTTTATGTCTTTTTTGTTAATTTTTGATTCTTTGAATGCTGATTATGTGCATTTTTCCTTATTTTTGGTTTTGTTTGTCTATATAAGCTGCCTTTGTTATGTTCCATGTGCTTTGTGGGTGGTCCACCAAGAGGTGTGCCCACCAGCCAATCTCTGCCAGGATTTGCCCTCCATCCTATAAATCTGGAAGGTTTTTCTGCAGGTCCAGGCAGTTCTTTGTGATTACACTAGGGAGTTTGTGAGTGTGCTTATCTTTATGATAAGTTAGTCTTTGAAAGATTAATCCTCAAACGACAATTATGAGTCAGATGGGTACAGAATTCATGTAAGCACAGAAACTTTAAGTTATTGAGCAAGGGCCCTTTTCAATTACTGTGAATTAGGGTTGCTGTGCTTTTTAAGTTCAAGTACAGTAAACTATTTTGATAAAAATGTGCTTCAGCTAGTTGATTACATTTGCTGATTATCGGAGAGGAGAGATAAATGGAGTGGATGGTGCAGAGAGAGAGTATATATACAGTAAGTACTCATGTAAAACTAAATGCTAAAGCACACAAGAAATTTGTTGACAGAATATACAGTATTGGTCATGAAGTGCACAACACTGACCTTTATACTTTCACAACCATGATATCACATGACACACATTCCTGGCTGTCTCAGAGTAGCAATTCAGTAGCAACCCATAGCAACTAACTTAAAGCAAAATTGAAAGTAAAAATAATTTACAGAATTAACAATACTTTAAATTAACAACTAAACTCCTGAGAAAGTGTAACAAGATTTTTATCTACCTACACATAGCACACCAACCCATTTTTCAGACTTGTTCTCAATGCTCCTTGTTTCTCCTGCATGCCCCAGAACCCTCTGTGATGAGCAAATGGCTTTTAATCTTAGGCTGACATCACATACCTAATTTTTCCAGAGATTCCAGTTGTAGCCTTCTTTTACATAATCCTAGTTGCGGTGCATGGCCCTGTTCATAGTATGACGTCCTCAGTAACAGCAGTCTGCAATGAAGCATGACCAAATCAGACAGGTTTGATTTTGTTTTAGTTGCAGGGATGACCTCTTGTGTGTGTATGAGTTGACAACCAGTGAGCACTGAGGTGGAGGTACAATGCATACAATGTGACCCTCAAGGAATGGAGAAATGTTAGTGTTTAGGCTGCACAAACAGAAGAGAAGTTTGTCTTTCTGATGTGTGTGCCATGCTGCAAAATAATGTTAAAAGCTGAGCCAAAATTGTGGCTGAGTTCACAGTACCTGACAAATATTCATATATCTACCAGTGCTATATGCAGCGTGTTAATTGACTGTGAGATAGTGCCATACCCACAATAGTTTGAAAATATGAAACTATGCTGAAAATTTGTGAGGGAGTTGTATAATATGTTATCTCTTGCAATTCCTAGTTGTGCATTCTGATGTCCTCAAAGCAGTGAGATTCAATTATTTTAGTCATTAAGTGTGATGTGCTGTCTGATTTGCCATTGTGTAGCATGATATCGTGCTGATTGCGATATAGTGGGCCTGTAGCATATGCATATTAAATGAATAAATAAATACAGTAGCATGGTGGGGCATACTGTAGGTAGCATGGTAGAGCAGATCCACAGCCTCATTCATGTGTGCACATACAGAATTGACCTGTTCCCTCATTAGCACCTGAGTCATGATTGCTGCACCTGTGTCCCATGGTAGTTTAAAAGGAAGCTGAAGTGCAACACCAGGAGGAGCAATAGAAGAAGAAGAGAATGACGTGTTACAAGAGAAGATTAGTGTGAAAGGCAGGAGTTTGAATGGAGTCTGTGAAGTACCAAGTAGAAGCAGGTGTTAGGGAGTGAAAGCCCAGCGGATGAAGGTTAGGCTAGCTCTCATGGGGGGCTGAAGAAGGGAACTCCTACTGATTTACTCGGGTAGAGCAGCAGTGGCCCATATGGCGGTGTCTCCCACGGGAGCCAGTGAACTGGCAGTGGGGAAAATGCGATTAGCTGCAGAATACTGAGGGACTGTTGGTAAGGAACCCAAGCCAGCTTCTACTAGTTGACTGCACCTGTCTGTAGGTATTTCTTCTAGTTGAGGATGCCAGTAATGGTCAGCTAAGGGAGCACCAGAGTTTGGGAGGAGCACAGAGGCCCATAATTGTTTTAAGATAAAGATGTCTTCCTTGATTTTAACCTTAATTTTACTGGAATAATTATTAATTTTATTATTTACTTATTTATTGATTTTTACCTCCATGTCTTTGCAGTTGATTTTTATCCTGGATTTACTATTTATTTATGGTTGAAGAGCACTCACTTGTTACATCTCATCTTTGGGCACATTGTTGATGACTCTGGGTCCAATAGGCTCTTACAGGTGTCGCAAAGAGTGTGGAGCTAACCCAGATCATCACAGTGATAATGATAGATATTTTTTTTAATTATGAAGGAAGTAAATAGCCAGCTTTGCCTTAAATAAGAACATAGGTCAGAGATTGGGGAGGATAAATTTAATTAAAATGTTAGGTAACATTTATTCACACAGAAAATGGCACATAACGTACACAACAAAATGTACTTATTAACACACTGGAAAATAAAATGGATTGGATTTACTCAAATGATTGTGGATGTTAGTTTACTTTTACAGTGCCCTGTAATTCTCAGTTTTTTCAACAAATTTTCATTTCAATAATCCGTCCCATGATGCACTTGAGCACACCATCGGTGATCACATTATAATATGACCTTGAGAGATGCTCTTGACTCAGTGGCTCCCCTTAAAACGAAAGTGATCAAAGCACATAGAAACTCTCCCTGGTTTAATAAGAAAACTCAAGCTCTTAAATTAGAATGTCATAAACTGGAGCGCAGATGGAGAACAATTAAGCTACATGTCTTTCAAATTGCATGGACAGAGAGTGTTAAAAAATATAAAAAAGCTATCTTTAAAGCTCATTCAGAATACTATTCTACAATAATAGATAGCAATAATAATAATCCTTAGGTACTGTTTAGAACAGTGGCTAATTTAACAAATGGAATTTCAGATCTACAGTTCAAAATACCAACAGACATTAGCAGTACAGACTTCATGAACCTCTTTAATGAGAAAATTAAAAATATAAGATCCCAGATCTCAGCATGGCAGTGCAAACCACATACTAACTTGGCAGACCCAGTCTCACATTGCATTCAACACTTTAGAAATCTGAATCTTTTAACAGAGCGGGAAGTCTTGACTGTTATTTCGAAAATGAAACCTACTACTTGCTCCCTAGATCCATTGCCAACAAAACTAGTAAAAAGTGAAATGGATGTTCTTGCAGTACCTATTCTTAACATTATTAATAGTTCATTATTTCATGGCACAGTACCTGATGCACTAAAAGTGTCAGTCATCAAACCATAACTAATAAAGTCAGACCTAGACCCACACATACTTAATAACTGTAGACCTTTTTGAAATTTACCCTTTCTCTCTAAAGTAGTCACCAATCAGCTTCAGTCACACCTTATGCATCACAATTTATTTGAGAAATTTCAGTCTGGCTTCTGCACTGGTCATAGTACAGAAACAGCACTAACGCGAGTTGCAAACAACATTTTGATATCCTCTGATGAGGGAAAATTCACTGTAATTATGTTGTTAGACTTAAGTGCAGCGTTTCACACCATTGACTATTCTATTTTCCTGCACAGGCTAGAAAAAGATGTTGGGCTTACAGGCACTGCCCTTACCTGGTTTAGTTCTTATTATCAAATTGATTCCAATATGTACAGAAATGTGCTGACAGTACTCCATCATTATACACCAAACTGAGATATGTAGAGTGGATGGATGAGAACTACTTGTCTTTAAACACCAAAAAAACAGAGATGTTAATTATTGGAGGGAATGATGCTAATCGCAACAATATTTTGTCATTATTTAACTCAGTTGGAATGACTATTCATTTTACTAAATCTAGGAGTTATCTTTGACTCTAGCATGTCATTTAAAGCGGACATTACAAAATTGTCTAAATTATGTTTCTTCCATCTTAAAAATGTTGGGAAATTAAGGTGTTTTTTAAATAAGCAGGATAGCAAGAAATGAATTCATGCATTTACTTCTAGTGGGATTGACTACTGCAATGCGGTGATCACTGGATATTTAAACTGTTCTTCCTACAGCTTCCAATTAATCCAAAATGCGGCTGCAAGAATTATTACTAGAACAAGAAAATACAAGCACATAACTCCAGTTCTTAAATCCTTACACTGGCTTTTGGTTAAGTTTAAGGAAGATTTCAAAATCCTCCTTTTAACATATATAGCCTTAAATGGCCAAGGTCCGGCTTGCTTATCTGGACTTATCATGACTTACAAATCAGAATGCACATTAAAATCTCAAGATGCAAGTATGCTTATGATTCAAAGGATTAATGAAATAACAGTGGGAGGTCATGTTTTTAGTTATACGGCCCCTAAACTGTGGAATGGTCTGCCTGCTACTATAAGAGATGCCCCTTCTGAGACAGACAATCAAAACAGACAGACAAAATTCCAGCTGAAGACTCACTACTTCAGTTTATCATATCCTGACTAAAGCTGCTCATTAACTGTACATACTACATCTGTGTTGTTAGTCATTAGCACTAACACATAAGTAATATGATAGTTAGAATTTGTTACTGACCCTCACCTATTCTGTTTATCTTCTTGGTACTCAAATTTGCCACTTTGTACCACTGCCCTACTGCCAAGTTGTTTTGCCTGCTTAAGGAAAAGTCATCTCTGATGGAGGATTGCAGGAATCGTTGGGTACAACATCCCCAGAATTGTTTTTAACATGGTTGCTACTTTCTTCCTTATTAAGGTAGATAAATTATTGAACATCCCTCGTATTTATCTAACTTCTTCTCATGGGCTTTCTCTAAATGCCTCTTCTAGAGCACTGTCAACCCTAGCAGGATCATGATTGTTTTTGATTCAGACATCAAGATGATGTCTGATGTTCAATGAAATTTATTCATGTAAATTATACATTTTGATAAAGTTGTTCCAACAAATTCTTATGCTATTTTAACGTTATTTTAAGATACTTGTTCTGATTATGTCAACTTTATACAATCCTATCATTAATAGTTTTATTCAGTTTAAATGGTTTGTGTTAATTAAATTGTTCCTAGTTTTACATTAAAAACTAGAAACAGTTATGATTCAAAAGCTTTATTACAAATCTCCAGAAAAGAACTAGTTGAACAATAAACAGTGCTGCTTGAGAAGACACAGGTGCTCCTATCACATAGACATTGTGGTCAGCAACACAGGAGCGCCGCAGGGGACTGTACTTTCTCCGGTCCTGTTCAGCCTATATACATCGGACTTCCAATATAACTCGGAGTCCTGCCACGTGCAAAAGTTTGCTGACAACACTGCTATCGTGGGCTGCATCAGGAGTGGGCAGGAGGAGGAGTATAGAAACCTCATCAAGGACTTTGTTAAATGGTGCGACTTAAACCACCTACAACTGACACCAGCAAAACCAAGGAACTGGTGGTGGATTTTAGGAGACCCAGGCCCCTCATGGACTCCGTGATCATCAGAGGTGACTGTGTGCAGAGAGTGCAGACCTATAAATACCTGGGAGTGCAGCTGGACGATAAATTGGACTGGACTGCCAATACTGATTCTCTGTGCAAGAAAGGACAGAGCCGCCTGTACTTCCTTAGAAGACTGGCATCCTTCAACATCTGCAGTAAGATGCTGCAGATGTTCTATCAGATGGTTATGGCGAGTGCCCTCTTCTACGCAGTGGTGTGCTGGGGAGGCAGCATTAAGAAGAAGGATGCCTCACGCCTGGACAAACTGGTGAGGAAGGCAGGCTATATTGTTGGCATAGAGCTGGACGGTTTGACATCCGTAGCAGAGCAACGGGCACTCAGCAGGCTCCTATCAATTATGGATAATCCACTACATCCATTAAACAGTGTCATCTCCAGACAGAGGAGCAGTTTCAGCGACAGACTGCTGTCACTGTCCTGCTCCACTGACAGACTGAGAAGATCATTCCTCCCCCAAACTATGCGACTCTTCAATTCCACCAGAGGGGGTAAACGTTGAACATTATTCAAGTTATTGTCTGTTTTTTACCTGCATTTTTTTATTACTCTTTAATTTAATATTTTTTGCTGCTGGAGTATGTGAATTTCCCCCTGGGATTAATAAAGTATCTATCTATCTATCTATCTATCTATCTATCTATCTATCTATCTATCTATCTATCTATCTATCTATCCATCCATTTTCCAACCCGCTGACAGGGTCACGGGGGTCTGCTGGAGCCAATCCCAGCCAACACAGGGCACAAGGCAGGAATCAATCCCAGGCAGGGTGCCAACCCACCGCAGGACACACACAAACACACCCACTCACCAAGCACACACTAGGGCCAATTTAGAAATGCCAATCCACCTAACCTGCATGTCTTTGGACTGTGGGAGAAAACCGGAGCGCCCAGAGGAAACCCATGCAGACACAGGGAGAACATGCAAACTCCACGCAGGGAGGACCCGGGAAGTGAACCCAGGTTCCCAGGTCTCCCAACTGCTAGGCAGCAGCGCTACCCACTGCACCACTGTGCCGCCCTCTATCTATCTATCTATCTATCTATCTATCTATCTATCTATCTATCTATCTATCTATCTATCTATCTATCTATCTATCTATCTATCTATCTATCTATCTATCTATCTATTCCAAGATTGTATGTATATCCATGGTTTCACATGCATTTCTTTTTTGTAATTTCAGGTTTATAACTCACATTACAATCTTAGGTTGGAATAAATGGCCACTTTATGACTCGTTTATGACAGATGGAAATTGGACACCTTGCAGATCATCAATCTCAACAGGATAAGATGCTTACACATGTTTTTATGGTCAGAACATTTTGGACAGACTCTTCATCCATCCATCCATTTTCCAACCCGCTGAATCCGAACACAGGGTCACGGGGGTCTGCTGGAGCCAATCCCAGCCAACACAGGGCACAAGGCAGGAACCAATCCTGGGCAGGGTGCCAACCCACCGCAGCAGACTCTTCATGACCAGAATAATTAGCCAGTTATACGTTTATGATATCATGAGGTCCAGAACCACATGTAAATTAAACCATTTGGTAAAAAAGACAGATTGATTGAGTCTAGAGTACGGGTGTCGAACTCCAGTCCTGGAGGGCCGCAGTGGCTGCAGGTTTTCATTCTAACCATCTTCTTCATTAGTGACCAGTTTTTGCTGCTAATTAACTTCTTTTGCCTTAGTTTTAATTAACTTGACTCAGGCCCCTTAGTTGTTTCTTTTTCCTTAATTAGCAGCCAAACAATAATGAGACACAAAACATGTCACCTCATGACCATCTTACCTGTGCCCATCACATAGTATCTAAAAATAAAGAAAGGTGATGGTTTTGATAAGGTTGATTGCTCCGGTCACCAAAACATTTTGATGATGTTCTTAGAAAAATCAACAGTTTTGGAAATGTCTGCTGTGGCAGAATGAGAGCAGCAACAAGCCATTGAATTAATTAACAGATTTAATTAACAGCAAGAATCAGCTTCTCATTAAAAGATTAGTTGGAGTGAAATTGGTTTAGCTGGTCATCTGTTAGCTCATTTCACATTTAATTTCATTTCATTCTGGCTACCATTTAATGAAGAAAGGAATAAATTCAGGGGACTGAATCCTGAAAATCAGGGATATTAAAAGGAAGGAAAAAGAAGTTAATTAGCAGTGAAAACTGGTCATTGATTAGGAAAAGGGTCAGAATGAAAACCTGCAGCCACTGCAGCCCTCCAGGCCCGGAGTTTGACACCCCTGAGACAGACCATCCATTCGGACATTGAAGATGCCTTCCATGCATCAGCCTGACTTCTGAATCAAAACAAGCCACCCAGAAGACAAGCTTCTCTCCTGACACAGATGTTTCCTTTGGTACTGCTCTTCAGCTTTGATATCAAGTCAAGTCAAGTCAAGTTGCTTTACTGTCATACCAGCCATACACTGTATTGCAGCATATGGTGGCACAAAATAATGTTCCCCAGGACTGCAGTTCAACACAAGACAAGTGCAAAACAGATAAAGAACTATAATACAAATAGATAGATAAATAAATAAAAAATAATAGGTAAATAAATAGATAGTAATAATTTGAAACAAATAGAGTATTAATAAACAAACAAGCAAGCAAGAAAGCAAACAAACAAACAAACAAACAAACAAATGCAAAAAAAAAACACAGTAGTAACAACTGTAACAACTATGTTGTCTATCCATAAGCTACTAGAAGCACAAAATTCAGAGTCCGGACAGCCAAGGGCTATTCTTGAACCAGGGTGTGCGAAATTGGACCAGTTATTACTGAACTTAGTGAGTTCAAAAAACACTTGATCCTACTCATTAACTAATTATCAATGTTAGATCAGGTCTTTTGGATTGGAAAACACATCTTCGATTAACTTCAAGTTGTTATTTAATTTCATTTAAACTCTTTATTGCAATATCATTAAATCCCTTTCTTCTGAGAAGGTTATGTTTCATTTGGAATTGACTCAATATAATCACACTAGCCAACCTGTGGCGTAGCATACTCCGCATAATTATTTATTGGTGGGTGAACACTTCCTGAAAGACACAGTTGTCCAAATGAGGTGGGTTTGAGGATATGACTCTGAGTGAATGAAAAGATGGAACTCTGGACAGAGCAACCGTGACTGAAAACGGGATACGCACGACAGAGCCCCACCCACAAACTCTAACCCTCCTCCCGCGTCATTCTCATGTGCCTGCACGCAACACCTCACCAAACACCGTCTCAGTCGCTTTTCGTCTCTGCTACAGTCCTAATGCACCTCTGAGCCACGTTGACTTTTCATTGTTCTTTTCGGTTCCGGCTGCTTTTAGCGTATCCCATGGTCTCTGTCTTGCGTGCCATGGTTGGCTGCTTAGTGAATTATACAGGGAAATCCAGGGAATAAGAACAGTTTGTGAGGTAGCAGCTGCGATAGTTTTACACTCCAGCACATTGCGGTGAATGCTGGTAACAGTCAGGCAGGCGGGCAAGCCAACAAAAACACTATGCTCTTAGTATGGTATGAATCAGGTTTTTGTATACAAAGGTTTTCCCCGTTCCTGCAGAACCATCTAAGAAGAAGCATGTTTGTCGCGGATAGGAATCGCTGTATGCAGCGTGTAAAAAAGTTTGCGAGGGTGTACGCGGTCGTGAGTATCCCATGACGCGGGAGGAGGGTTAGAGTTGGTGGGTGGGGCTCTGTCATGCGTATCCCATGACATGGGAGGAGGGTTAGAGTTGGCAGGTGGGGCTCTGTCTTGTGTGCGTGCGTGCATATCCCATGGTCGGGTGACTTGGTGGATTATATATAAAAAAGCAGCTGGAACTGAAAAGAACAATGAAAAGTCAACGTGGCTCAGAGGTGCATGTGGACTGTAGCAGAGACGAAAGCAACTGAGGCGGTGTTTGGTGAGGTGTTGCGTGCTGGCACATGAGCAGGCAGTGTGCATGCCTCGAGAGCGAGGGTGGACTCGGGAGGAGAGTTAGAGTTGGCGGGCTGGGCTCTGTCGTGCGTATCCCATGGTCTTAGAGTTGGTGGGCGGGGCTGTGTGAGTTGGCGGGCGTGGCTCTGTCGTGCCTATCCCATGGTCTCTGTCTTGCGTGCCATGGTCGGCTGCTTAGTGAATTGTTGGTGGGTGGGGCTCTGTGAATTGGTGGGCGTGGCGCTGTCTTGCGTGCGTCTTGCTTGCCATGGTCTTAGTGAATTATATATTCTGTATAGATTCTAAGTTCATAAAGTAAAAAATTAAATCCATGCAATCTGCCTTAGTATATTCAGACTTATTCCTTTCTCATGTGCGGATGAAATCAGCACTTTTGGAACTTCCAGTATAAGCAGTTTGTGAATCTGCAATAATACAGAGGTACATGGGCTTTGCCCTCCTTCTTATGGTTTTATGCTCACTGTACTTTGCATTATGTGTAAAACAGGAAGGACTATTTGTTAGTAGGTTGTGTGTTCTTTATGGATTCCCATATCTCTGATCCCAGTCCTAACAAAATTTTGCAGTGGTCCACAGTTCAAATACTTGGTAGCATTTGGGGCATAAGTGTTAGATATTTTAAAAAGATTCTTGATATGTTCTCTTTATATCCAATACATCAAAAATGTATCTAAAAATGCCAAATGTTTACCCTACATGGCATTATTATGGTGACTACAAAATAATTTTCATATCAGTGATTAACCTGGCAATATTTAGAATCTTCAACTGGCTGAATTGGTAAATCCTCCTGAAATCTATGGATTTAATAACAAGTAGATTAGATTAGATTATTTATTTATAAAAGCACATTTAGAACAACAGAGGTTGCGCCAAAGTGCTGTACAAAGAAGCATTAAAATAAACACAATGCAAACAATTATGCAGAAGCAGATTAATAAAACAACCAATTATAACATCCACCACAATCCCATTATACACAGTGAAAGGCAAAAGAAAACAAGTAGGTGTTAAGCCGACTTTTAAAAACCTTGATAGGGGATGAAGGCCTGCTGTGGAAAGGCAAGTCATTCTAAAGCCTAGGAGCAACAACTGAGAAAGCTCTGTCTCCCCTAGACTTCAGCCAAGATCTTGGAACTACAAGGAGTAGTTGTCCAGATGACCTCAATGCTCTTGGTGCCATATAGGGGTGAAGGAGGTCACAGATGTATGATGTATTTTGCAGTGAGAGCATGCAAAGCTTTAAAAACAAACAAGATTTTAAAATCAATACAACACCTCATAGGTAGCCAGTGGAGAGAGGCTAAAACAGGGGAGATGTGACTCTTTTTTTTAGACCCAATTAAAAATCTAGCTGCAGCGTTTTGAACCGGCTGATAGCGCGACAGAGCAGTTTTGGGCAGTCCCACATATAAGGAATTACAATAATTTAGCTGAGATGTAATAAAGGCATGAATGACTGTTTCTAAGTCCTTCTGTGAAAGAAAGGACTTTAGTTTAGAAATTTGCCTCAGTTGGTAAAAACTTGACTTTACTATCATGGAGATTTGTTTTTCAAAACTTAGTGACGACTCAAAGATGGTACCTGGGTTTCTGACATCATTATGAATCATTGCTGCAAAGGAGCCTAACCGAGAGCCGAGTTTAACTGCAGATGTGGCAGGACCAAAAATAATGACCTCTGTTTTATTTTCATTTAATTGAAAGAAATTTTGTGCCATCCAATATTTAATATCCTCAAAGATTTCAATAGCTTTTTTACAGCTGAAGAGATGTCAGGATTAACTTTGAGGTATAGCTGCGTATCATCAGCATAACAATGATACGTAACATCATGTTTTTGGAAGATGGTCCTTGGGGGAGCAGATAAAGGGAAAATAGAAAAGGAGCCAGGATAGAACCATGTAGGATGCCTTGTGTGAGAGGAGCTGGCTGAGAGAAGTTCCCATCTATGTTAACAGACATAGATCTACCTTTAAGGTAGGGCTCAAACCATTTCAATGCACAGCCTTGAATGCCTGCTTCATCCTCAAGCCATTTTGACAGAACTCCATGGTCCACTGTGTCAAATGACGCATTGAGATCCAGTAAGACTAAGATTCCAGAAGAGCCTGAGTCTAAAGTTAATAGAATATCATTTCAGCAAAGCCGATTCAGTACTATAAAGTTTTAAAAAACCTGACGGAAACACATCACATACATTGTTGTCCTCCAGATATGAAAGTAACAGCAAAGAAATCACTTTCTCCATAATTTTGTACAGAAATGGGAGCTTAGAAATAGGCCTATAGTTTGAAAGAGCTGTAGGATCAAGTATGGGCTTCTTCAGTAAAAGCTGAACAATTGCATGCATAAAGATGTCTGGCATTAAACCAGATTTTAGACAGTTGTTAATAATAGTCAAAGCAATTGGGCTAATAGCTCTGAAAGCATCTTTAAATAGGCATGAGCTTAAGATATCTAGCAGATAATTGGAAGGTTTCATATGCAGGATTACTATATATCAGCTAGCTGAGAAGAAGAAATAGGTTGAAAGGAAGTAAGCTGGGCATGCACTGGCCTTTAAGGGGCTGGTGTCATCCCACAGTAATCAACATCTGGAAGAATAATGTTGGAATGAGTGGCTTAGGTTTTATTTATAAAATGATTGAGAAAAAGCTCACAGGTCTCAGGCATACTCTCAGGGAAGCCATTGACAGGTGGGTTTAAGAGAGTGTTTATGGTGCTAAACAGCACCCTAGGTCTCAAGGCAATTAGACAAGATTAAAAAATTGATTTTGCTGCTATCACAGCCTCTTGATTGGGCTTCCAGCAAGTTCTGAGAATTCATAAGAGACCTGCAGTTTTTCCTTTTCCACCTCTGCTCAGCCTGTCTGCATTCCTATCTGAGAGTGCGAGTGGTGTCATTTAACCAGAGCTGAACACTGGCTTTTACCTTGACTCTCCTTAACTTTAAGGGTGTGACCAGATCCAGAGTATCCTTACAAGTGAGATCGAGAAGCTTAACCATATCAGTAATATCTGAACACACAGAGAGGGCTTCTAACACCAAGGATAAATGAATATCACAGAAGATATCACAGAACTGACGTGCTGTTTCAGCATTTATACTGTGAGAAAAGTGGTATGATTTAGTGAAATTGTTGGGCGGACACAAAAATTTAACTTCAAATGCAACTGCAAAATGATCAGAAATGCCGGCGTCAGACATCTCCATGTTATTTGCAGAGAGGCTAAATCTTAGAACTAAGTCCAATGTATGTCCTCCCTGATGTGTGGGACTTGACACCACCTTATTAATAATAATAATTCAATACATTTATATAGCGCTTTTCTCACGTTAGTAAAATTAAAAGAGTCCACAAGCCCTAGAAAATCTTTAACTAGTGGTTTTGTCGGACAACAAACATTAATGTTAAAATCTCCCAGAATCATGGCGTGATGCCATGAAAGATAAGAAATCTGAGAACTCCTGGACAAAATGCTTATTATATCCAGGATGTCTATGAACCAGTGCACACAGTAAGGGATTTGTAAGATCAGTTTTAAACAGCTGAGCCTCAAAACTGGAGAAATTGTCTACAGTCAAAAGTCTACATTTAAAATGAAAAAGTAAATATATTCACATATTTCTGTAATTTTTACTGTAAACTGCTAGCTCAGGATGTTATTCATCAATGTCAAATTGAATTCCTGATATATTATGCAGTTTTTTAAAAAGGAATCAAATAAGGCTAATGGAAAACAACAGTAAAGGGACAAGAAAGGAGAATGATAGATTTTGCAGACCAGCCAAACTGGTTTTAAAGTCTAATGAGAAGGTGGCAATAAAAATGTGGCCTTTAATTTACAGTGCACGTGGCCTTTTTCTTAGAATGAACATCTGTATTTTTAATTGTGTTTTATGTTTCTGGTAATTCTCTGCAAAACTGCAATCCTCTACTTTTTCCCTTTCTGTTTGGAAAATTGCCTAGTGTGACACAAGTGGTGAAGCTTTGTGGAAAATGGAAAAAAAAATAAAAGTATATGTTAGGGAGTATATTATTGCCACCTAATGGTACAGGTGAATGCAGATTATACAGCAAGGATCCACAATAAAATAGTTCTCAGAGCTATGATGGAGATTAAGTTAATTTTATATATTGAAAAATTTATATTGCCTAGCCCCTGCCTGCAGAAATCCAAATGCCTATCTTAAGATTTGGTTTGGGCAATCGATCTGTCCAGGATTATGGCTTTCCCACCAATTCTTTATCCAGGGTTTTCACCTTTAAATTTTTCATTTGTATAAGTCTCAAAAAATGTTTTGGAAACCTTTGGAATTTTTTGAATTTTTGAATGAATGGCTCCTAAAATGTGATATGATATTTATATTTTGACTCATTTCTCTGCACAGAACTGCTTCAATTGATTTATATTTCTTGCAAGCTGGTGGTGCCACAGCATTTCAGTAGGATGGTATTTTGTACAAAAGTGATCCTTTCTAATTGTAGATTAGACAAAATATTTAAGTTAATGTCTACAGTGCACAGCCTTCGATAGAAATCACAAAAAACATTTGACACTCAGGCATAGTGAACAAGTTGTTTTACTGAGACAGGTTTTCACTTCCAACAGTCATTAGAAAGTGAGGAACGCCCCTGGAAAATGCAGTGATAATCGTAGCTTTGTGGAACTCAAAGTTCTCCTGTGCCACTTTATAGATGCAGAGGGTATTAGGTAATAGGGTGCAAACTAATGCTGTATCTGTATGCAGTTTAACACTAGAATCCTCGAAGCCTACACAAAAAACTTGTAATCCTGGGCCACCCTAAATTTGTTTGCACCTCTCCTCATCAGTGCCTTTTGTTTTGCAAATGTGTTGATCAGCACAAGCATCAAGCAGCCTGTGATTCCATTCTCCCCCAGCTGACGGAGTTCAACTCGGGCAAAAAGTTCTCCCAGGTCAAGTCTGTTTGAGGTGTGAGGTGCCTGGAGTTGTACAAGATACATAATATATTGTTATTTGGAACATATGTATTTCATGTGTGTTCCGTGTCTACAATGATCTGGGTAAATGTAGGATGACGGGAAATGTTGAACACTTACCTAAAACAGAAACATTTTCATATTATAGTACTAATGACAACATTTTGACATGAAGTGTATAATGTGTCAAGACTGATGTCCAAGTATAAAATAAACTTTCACAAAAGGTACATGTATAACAAAACAAGTGTGCTTTTATTCAGGAATTTAACCGAAGAAAAAGAAATTGGGTTAGTGTACAGCACTAACATGACTATAGTGGTACAGTGGTAAGAACTGCTGGTTCAATTCTGGGCGCTTCACAGAATTACTGTTTTGAGTAGTGATGCAGAGAAAGATGCAGAAGACAGGACGATATGGAAGAAGATGATCCGCTGTGGCAACCCCTAACAGGAGCAGCCGAAAGAAGAAGAAGTAGTGAGCTGCTCTTATTGTTACTATTACACAATAAAAACATACATTTGATCTGAGTCTGTAACAGCTGGTGTAAATTTAAGGTACTTGTAAAGGTTCGCATTTTCTTTTCTTTTTTATTCTCTCGGTCATGTTCACACTTACCCCCAATCTGATAATATGTACTATAACAGAGGTGAACTCGGATGAGGACAACAGTTCTACATTGGAGAAAGAGACTAAGTGTCATAAAGGCAGAACTATAACAACAGTTGCGTAAAATGTGACAGGAGCTTCCACATGCAGCTATAGTCATTCGTATTTTGAAGCAGCATTGGACATGTACTTTGTCAGCATACCGGTGTCGAGGATTTTGAAATCTGCTCTAAACTTAACCTGGAGCCAGTGTAAGGATTTAAGAAATGGAGTTCTGCGTTCGCATTTTCTTGTTCTTGTAATAATTCAGCAGCAGCATTTTGGATTAACTGGAAGCTGTATAAAGAACAGTTTGAACATCCAGTAAACACCACATTGCAGTAGTCAATCCTACTGAATTTCCCCTTGGGATTAATAAAGTATCTATCTATCTATCTATCTATCTATCTATCTATCTATCTATCTATCTATCTATCTATCTATCTATCTATCTATCTATCTATCTATCTATCTATCTATCTATCTATCTATCTATCTATCTATCTATCTATCTATCTATCTATCTATCTATCTATCTATCTATCTATCTATCTATCTACTAGAAATAAATGCATAAATTAGAAAGTCTTCTTCCTGTGGGATGACTGGGATCTTTTCCCAAATAAGGAGTGGCATTGCACATGTACTTTATCAGCATGCCTATGTCGATCAAACACAGGGAGCTCTGCAGTCTACTTGTGACTTTATGCTGTAGGAAGATAAGTGAATAAATCAAGGTAAATAGATAAAATAGGTAAATAACACTCAATCTGACTTTTATATAAGTAACATATACATTTTTTTTCATATAAAGACAATAACAAAATATTTTCACAAACTGAACTTTGCACGATACGTTGGTGAGCTCTGTAGGCCCTGCTGTTTCGTTGAAGGACATGTGTGTGTCAGATTCACTGGGAGGATGATGCCCGACCTCTTGCTGCATCCAAACAGTGCCATTTTTTGCTGTTATGCCTCACCATTCCACTGACCTCCCTCTCATTTATGCACATGTACAATACAATAGAGCAGTGTTCTATAGTATTGTATATGTGTGTAAATGAGATAACACTGCTCTCTGTACCTGGGTAAGGTCCTTGCTAGGGTCATCCTGAATAGGATCCGTGATCACTTGCTCACCTACCAGCGACCGGAACAGTCTGGTTTTATACCTAAGAAGTCTACCATCGACCGCATCCCGGCACTGAGGGTTCTCATGGAGCGCAAATGCGAATATCAGCAGAGTTTCTTTGCAGCCTTTGTTGATTTTCGCAAAGCGTTTGACTCAGTTGATCGAGCTGCCCTGTGGGACATCCTGAGGATTCGCGGGATCCCCTTGAGGTTGCTGGATATCATGGCTGGCCGTACACTGGTACTGTGAGTGCTGTGCAGAGTGGAGGCAGGACCTCTGAATTTTTCCCACTTGATTCTGGGGTTTATCAGGGGTGTGTTCTTGCTCCTACTCTGTTCAATGCTTGTATGGACTGGGTGTTGGGCAAGGTTGTGGGGTCCAGTGGGTGTGGGACATCTGTTGGGGAAGAAAGGTTCATGAATCTTGACTTTGCTGACAATGCTGTGATCTTCACGGAGTCAATGGAGGCCCTGATCGACTGAGCGAGGAGTATGAGTGTCTGGGCTTGCGTGTGTCCTGGTTAAAAACCAAGATCCAGGCCTTTAATGACCTCATGGGCACAGCCATCAGCAGTGTGTCTGTTTGCGGAGAGAATGTTAACCTTGTTGAGAGGTTTACTTCCCTGGGCAGTGACATTCATGTCTCTGGTGACTCTTCCTATGAAGTCAGTAGACGGATTGGGAGTGCATGTAGGGTCATGAGGTCGCTGAAAAGGGGTGTGTGGCGCTCCTGATATCTATGCAACAGGATGAAGGTCCAAGTCTTTAGAGTCCTGGTGCTTCCTGTCTTGCTATAAGGTCCAAGTCTTTAGAGTCTTGGTGCTTCCTGTCTTGCTATATGGTTGCGAGACATGGACAAAATCCAGTGACCTGAGACGAAGACTGGACTCCTTTGGTACTGTGTCTCTCGGGAAAATCCTTGAGTACCGTTGGTTTGACTTTGTGTCGAATGAGTGGTTGCTCATGGAGTACCGAATAAGGCACATTATCTACATTGTGAGGGAGCATCAGTTATGGCACTATGGCCATGTGGCGTGTTTCCCCGAGGATGATCCAGCTTGTAAGATCCTCATTGTTGGGGACACGAGTGGCTGGATCAAACCAAGGGGTCACCCATGTAACACCTGGCTGTGGCAGATAAAGGGTCATTTCCGAAGGGTGGGACTGGACCGCGTGTCTGCCTGAGGGGTTGCAAACTGGGATCCTGAGTTGTTTCGTTGTGTAGTGGGTGCGGAAACGCACTGTACTGGTGCATGCTCCCCAACTTGACTTGACTTGACAATACAATACAATACAATTTATTTTTGTATAGCCCAAAATCACACAAGATGTGCCGCAATGGGCTTTAACAGGCCCTGTCTCTTGACAGCCCCCCAGCCTTGACTCTTTAAGAAGACAAGGAAAAACTCCCAAAAAAACCCTTGTAGGGAAAAAACGGAAGAAACCTTGGGAAAAGCAGTTCACAAAGAGACCCCTTTCCAAGTAGGTTGGGCAAAAAGTGGGTGTTAAAAAGAAGGGGGTCAATACAATGCAATACACAAAACAGAACAAATCCTCAATAAAGTATAAAAATAAAAATTTTACAAATATGGAGCAGAATTTAACAGTAGATGATATCACATAATGTGATTTGGATTTGTTTAGAGTCCTGGAGACCAAAGCAATCAAGCTGCCTTCCCAATTTGGCCATTCCACAGCTGAAACAGCACTGGGCCAGCCAATCTGATGAAAGGACCCCTCTACCCCATGATTCCTGCGATCCTCCATCAGGGATGACTTTACCTTAGGTATGCTAAACGTATTCTGTCTTGTTCCTACTGACCGTCATTCCTCTCCTCTCTAGAGCATATCTCCACCTCTCCAGGGTCTCCTCAACCTGCTCCCTACTATCAGATCACAATATATTCAGCAAACATCATAGTCCACGGGGTCTCCTGTCTAATCTCGTCTGTCAACCTGTCCATCACCATTGCAAATAAGAAAGGTCTCAGAGCCGATCCCTGATGTAATTTCACCTCCAACTTGAATGCATCCGTCACTCCTACCGCAGACCTCATCACTGTCACACTTCCCTCGTACATATCCTGTACAACTCTTACGTGCTTCTCTGCCACTCCCAATTTCCTCATACAATACCACAACTCCTCTCGAGGCACCCTGTCATATGCTTTCTCTAGGTCCACAAAGACGCAATGCAACTCCTTCTGGCCTTCTCTATACTTCTCCATCAACACCCTCACAGCAAACATCGCATCTGTGGTGCTCTTTCTTGGCATGAAACCATACTGCTGCTCACTAATCATGCAGTCCTGCACATCCCCCTTATTCTTGAATATCGGTGCCAGTACACTTCTTTTCCACTCTTCAGGCATCCTCTCACTTTCCAAGATTCCATTAAACATTCTGGTTAAAAACTCCACTGTCATCTCTCTTAAACACCTCCATGCTTCCACGGGTATGTCATCTTGACCAACAGCTTTACCATTCTTCATCTTCTTCATAGCTGTCCTTACTTCCTCCTTGCTAATCCGTTGTACTTCCTGATTCACTACCTCCACATCATCCACCCTCTTCTGTCTCTCGTTCTCTTTATTCATAAGCCTCTCAAAGTACTCTTTCCATCTGCTCAACACACTCTCCTCACTTGTGAGTACGTTTCCATCTTTATCCTTTATTACCCTAACCTGCTGCACATCTTTCCCAGCTCGGTCCCTCTGTCTAGCCAATCGGTACAGGTCCTTTTCTCTCTCCTTAGTGTCCAGCCTCTCATACAACTCATCATACGCTTTTTCTTTAGCCTTCGCCACCTCTCTCTTCACCTTGCGCCTTATCTCATTTGTACACTTGTCTACTTTCTGCATCTCTCTGACTATCCCACTTCTTCTTTGCCATCCTCTTCCTCTGTATACTCTCCCGTGAAATGTATGTGTTCCAAATAACAATATATTATTTACCCTATACAACTCCAGGCACCTCACAGCCAGATAAACAGCACTTGAGCTTGGAGAACTTTTTGCCGGAGTTGAGCTGCAGCAGTGGGGGTTGGATAGCCGGCTGCTTGCTGCTTGAACTGATCGACACATTTGCAAAACAAAACACACTAATGGAGAAGTGCAAAGGAATTTAAGGTGGCTCGGGAATGCAAGTTTTTTCGTAGGCTTCAGGGATTCTAGTGTTAATGAAAGGAAGGATATATTTGAAAACAGAGTTACAACAAAAAAATATCACGTAAAAGCTTGTGCATTTAGCTGAAGCCTACTACTGGCCTAAAGCCTGTTATGTTAATTTATGACACTTTAGAGCCTCATATTTATTAAAAGACATCTTGTAAGTTGGGAGCACACGCTGATAGAGCGCATTGCCACAACCACCACACAACAAACCAACTCAGGATCCAGATTAGGACCTGAGTACAGCCATGTGACAGGTGACACCTAAGCACCACGCTAGTTCAGATGGAGTGTGATCTTGTAAGATCAATAATTAATCTTGTAAATCATTTGGAGCTGATAAAAAATTCGGAGTGGTGCAATTTTAGAAAAGAAGATGTCATTCAGGTGTCTAAGAGTGTGCCAAGGACCCAGAAAGTTTTGGTCATCATCAGCATGACTTGAGTTTGAAGACAGTCTGCACTAATCTCATAGAGTGAACAGTGTTTGCTGAGAGCTACCTGATACTTTCGTTTTATGTGAAGGCTTATGCCAAACTGTGTCTTGTAAAAGAAAAAAAAAATCTGAAATTAAGAAGTCAATTTCATTGTTGGCAGCTATATCAGACAATTTCCATGTTTTCATGTGAATGGCTTTGTGGACAAAATATGTGTTTTCGACACATAGGCCATTGGTGTTGCAGAAGGATAATAGCCGATCACCATTTTCGTTTGTCTCTGTTGCAGTGCCATTGGGACTTGTCTTTGGATATTGTTTATTGTTTCTGTAGTGATAAAGGGTTTTACAGGGAATGGGTTGCTAGCCCATTGTCCAAACCCTCCTCTCTTATCCAAGCCTGGGACTAGCAGTAGTTTCCCACAGGTGGAGTTTTCCCACAGGCGTAGAAAATATGGAAAAAAAGAAAACATGAAAATTGCCTGGTGGTTTTACCAACAACGAAGTTGACAATATGAGTATCAATAGTCAATGGAGATCAGATCTTTTGAATGTTAGGGTATACCATGGAACTGACATCAGATCAGATCAGATCACCATCTGCTAATGGCCACTGATTGCTTACACCTGAAAAGAAAAAAAACAGTTCAAACCAATACGACCTATAGGAGTTGAGAAACTGAAAGATATAACAGTCTCAGAACAATTTAAGATCAAACTTGAAAATCGGGTAGAATTATTGCAGGATACAGCTGATATTGGAGATCAGTGGACTGGGTTCAAAAATACAGTGATTGAGGTTGCAGAAGAAATAATTGGACGAAGAAGAAGTACACAGAAGGAATGCTGGATACGTGACAGAACATGGCAGCTAAATGATGAAAGGAAGATTGCAAAGTGAAAGAGAGCAGGTGAAAGCAGAAGAAGAGAAGGAAAAAGCTATGAGAAAATATAGACAATTAGACAATATCATCAAACAAAGCAATGTCTGACAAGATGGCATGGATTGAGCGTAAAGAAGAGGAAGCACAAGAAGCAGCAGAGACCACTAATGTCAAGACTTTATACCGTATAATTAGAGATCTTACCGGAGCCAGGGGCAATTCAAAAGCAGCTATTAAGGACAAAACCAGCAAGATCCTAAACAACAAAAAAGAACAGGATGCACGATGGGTGGAGCACTTCCAAGAGACACTAAACCAACCGAACCCAAGAACAACATTACAATCACTATTGAGAAAGCTCAAGCAGCAATTAGAGTCTTGAAGAATAACAACACACCTGGAATTGACCAGACTGCAGATAAACTACTGAAGCATGGTGGAAATGGATTGGCACAAAGAATGACAGTTTTACTGAATCTCTACTGGCAACAAGAATGCAGAATTTAGGAAAAGTGTTATCATCAAGCTCCCAAAGAAAGGCAGCCTCATAGATTGTAACAACTGGAGGAGCATCACGCTCCTTTCTGCCCCTGGCAAAGTCTTCTGCACTGTACTTATTAGGTGTTTAACTGGGGCAGTTGACAAAATCCTTTCAGAAGAGCAAGCTGGATTCAAACGTGGACGTTTATGTAGCGAATAAATATTCACATTGAGAAACATCATTGAGCAATGTATCAAATGCCAATTATCTTTATTATTATGCATTAATTTCAAAGATTATCAAAAGGTCTTTGATAGCATTCATAGAGAATCATTATGGCACATCGTAAGATCATATGGCATCCCACAACAATATATTAACATCTTCAAGAAGCTCTATCTTAATTCCAGTTGCTTTATAAGAACCGTTAATGGGACCATCAATTTCTTCAACATCAATACAGGCATGAAGCAAGGATGCATTTCATCAACATTTCTGTTTCTTCTTGCCATTGACTTTGTCATAAAGAATGCAGTGGACAAACTAAATATTGGCATTTCATGGAAACAAGGCACCTGACTAACAGATTTGGACGTTGCCAATGACATATCATTGTTAGCTGAGACATGCAAGATATGACCACAAACTTGGAGGCAGAAGCTGCCAAAGTTGGATTATGAATAAGCCAAAATAAAATGAAGGTGATGTGCAAAGGCATCATTCAAAACCAAATAAACATCCAAATTGGCAATACAGTAATCGAAAGAATGCAACAGTTCTCTTACCTTGGCAGCATACTATCTTGTGAAGATAATTGCACTGAAGCAGATGTCAACTGCAGAATCGGCAAAGCTTCAGCAATGTTTCAAAAGATGCACTCTATCTGCTCAACATAAACAATTAACATGCAGATGATAATTAGGTTCTTCAACACCATTGCCATTCCAATTGCAATTTATGCCAGCAAGACATGGAGAATGACAGTGAAGGTAGCAAGAAAACTGAATGTTTTCCAACTGTTTAAGAAGAATCCTGGGCATCACTTCTTATGATCATATAACAAATGAAAAAATACTGCAACGTAGTGGCATGAAAAGACTGGAACATAAAGGAACATTGCTTACGATTAGCAGGACACATTCTTCGCCTACCTGACAATCGACATCCCAGGATAGCAATGACATGGACACCACCAAAGGGGAAGGGAAAATAGAGAAGACCATTAAAAACATGGCACAGAACATTCCAAGAAGACCTGAAACTTAGCAACATCAAGTAGGAAGATATGGACACAGTTGCAAAAGATCAACAAAAATGGAGAAAGCTTATTGCCCAATGTGTTAACAGCACATGAGGAACTAAGTCTTACTTTGCAAAACTCACCATGCTGGATGAAGGCATGCCAACAACAGGAAGTTATTAGAACTTGCTTCTGATGTAATCAGAGAGGTCATCGGATTGATAAACTTGACCTGGACGTTGCTTTGCCAACCAGATGATTGCTTCGGGTTCTCATTTTGTAAACTCAAGGAAAGTACTTACTTTTATTTACTTGCTCTTTATTTTTGGGGTGATTAAGCTAACTGGAAGCTATTAAGAAACAAAATATTTTTTAGTGATTCTAAGCAAAAAAAAAGGATTTATTTGTTTTTTGCTTCTCTTTTGGATGATAGACAGAGTGATCTGTTGTATATGCTCAGTAATCTCAAAGGGGTCGTAGGACAAAATACCTCCACTGCTGCTGACAGAAAATTCCTCACTATGGTAAAGAAAATGCCCCAAATGTCTGCCTGACTGATCAGAAACAATTTTCACAAGGCAGATGTGGATGTGTCAGAGATGACTCTCTGCAGAAAACTTCATGAACAGAAATACAGAGGCTACACTGTAAGATGCAAACCACTAGCTAGCCACAAAACAGGATGGCCAGATTACTGTTTGTGAAAAACAGATGAGACAAAGTAGAACCTGCATCAGAAGGATGGCAAGACCAAAGTGTGGAGACTGCCCAAGATCCAATGCACACCACCTTATCTTTTAAACATGGTGGTGGGGGTGTTATGGCTTGGGCATGTATGGCTGCCACAGGTACTGACACACTTATCTTCACTGATGATGGAACTGCTGACGGCAGTCGCACAATGAAGTCTGAGGTGTATGGAAACATCTTATGTGCTCAAGTTCCAGCAAATGCCTCCAAACACATTGGATTGCGTTTCATCCTACAACAAGATGATCATCCCAGACATACTGTTAAAGCAATCCTGGGAGTTTTTCAAAGCTACAAAATGGAAAATTCCTGAATGGCGAAGACAATCGCCTGATTTAAATCCATGTAGCAAGTCTTCTATATGCTGAAGAGAAAGCTTAATGGGACAAGCCCCCAAAAAAGCAGGTGCTGAAGAGGCTTGGCAGAGTATCACCAGAGGAGATCCTCAGCACCTGTGGATGTCTATGAATCACAAACTTCAAGTAGTCATTGTATGGCAGGGATATGTGACAGAGTCCTAAATGACTGCTTTAATATACCAACCATTGCTGTGTCCTGAATATTATGGCTACCTGATTTTTTAGTATATGCTTTTGCATATGTACAGTATGTATGTAATATATGTACGCATGCTTGTATTCTGGTATGTGGTTCCTTATACTGTATTTACCATTCCTTGTCTTTTTATTTTATAAACCTAAGTCTATGTACGCTTACTGTTAATGCACAAACCAAATGAATTTCCCTATATGGTATATTAAAGTGGCGGCACGGTGGCGCAGTGGGTAGCGCTGCTGCCTCGCAGTTGGGAGACCTGGGGACCTAGGTTCGCTTCCCGGGTCCTCCCTTTGTGGAGTTTGCATGTTCTCCCCGTGTCTGCATGGGTTTCCTCCGGGTGCTCCGGTTTCCTCCCACAGTCCAAAGACATGCAGGTTAGGTGGATTGGTGATTCTAAATTGGCCCTAGTGTGTGCTTGGTGTGTGTGTGTGTCCTGCGGTGGGTTGGCACCCTGCCTGGGATTAGTTCCTGCTTTGTGCCCTGTGTTGGCTGGGATTGGCTCCAGCAGACTCCCGTGACCCTGTGTTCGGATTCAGCGGGTTGGAAGATGGATGGATGGATGGATGGTATATTAAAGTTAAAGTTGAGTTGAGTTGTCTTCTTCAGCAAAACCAGCTCCTGATGATACCTGTGCCACTGCTGGAATTACTGTCTTCTTTCATTTATATGTACTTTTCAGATGGAACAATGAAAATATATTTGAGATTTAGTATATCAATCATTCAGTTTATGACTGGAAAAGCTTTTTCAACCTGCTGATGTTGTGAAATGTGAATTTCCCATCGGGATTAATAAAGTATCTATCTATCTATCTATCTATCTATCTATCTATCTATCTATCTATCTATCTATCTATCTATCTATCTATCTATCTATCTATCTATCTATCTATCTATCTATCTATCTATCTATCTAAATACAAAAACATAATAAAACTGCATTATTAAATATCAGGTAATGATGCCTTTCCAGAAATGACTGCAAAGTTGGTAAGTATTTTACTCACATATTTAGCGAGTTTGTTTGTTAGCCACAAAGATGAAACGTTTTTGGGACACCCACCCCAGAATGTTATCTGATTGACTGAAATTAAAAATTTAAATAGATTCAATGAAGATATGACATTAAACAATTTGTGAGTGCTATTTGTTTAATTGGACTGTGTTAAAATGATGATCAGGTCACATCTTTATGAGCTATTTGTGAAGGAATGCAGAATAATCTTTTTCCACACAAACATATTTGTATGGTAGTGCCCAGCAATGCCATGCCAAGCAGGAATAGAAGAATTGTGTTGAAGCTTATCTTAAAAAGCATTGCGCACAAGTTAGGGAACAATACAGAGACAGCCCATCATAGAGGCTACACATAAACGTAAGCAAATTGTACATTTATTGTACAATGGTGCCACCTAGTGGTTAACTTTCTGAACTACAGTATCTTTTACATCTTCATAAATGGCATAATTAATTCACAGCAAGACACATTCTGAAGCTCCCCTATATGAAATAAATACAGCTAGTTCCTGATGGTACTCATTTACTTTTTGTTCTGATTCACAGTCTGTGGTCATGTCACCATATCCATGAAATTCTACATAATGAAGTTTCTATATTCTTTATCATTATTAGTCATTATTATAATTATTATAAAGGCACCTCACACTGGACTGTCACCTTGTGATGGTGATGGGGCTTACACACCTTAGTGATGTTCAGAGATAGGTCATCTGGAGCTTTGTGCTCCTGGTAAGGGTTCTCTTAGCAAACATGTTTGTGCTGAAAGGCCAGACACAGAATGGTTCACAACGACCATCATGACAATAAAAACTGGAAAACAGTGTACCCTGCCCAAGATAGGCTTACTGAGTCCCACATTTGGAACTATACATGGGTGAGATGACCACTGGGAATCACTATGTGGTTGGGCATCCCACATAACTTGGCCAGGTTCAGCCCAAAACGGAAAAATTGTGCCATCTTGTGAGCTCACCAGATGCATAATGAAGGGTTAGACTCAGATGCGATCTCAGTTTAATGGTAGACGTAGGCAGAAAAAATGGACTAGACTCTGGTAAAAGAGACTGGCTTTGTGAACTTGCAACATTAACTCTCTGACAGGGGAGGAGTGCCAACCAGATATACTTGGTATCACCTCTACACAAACTGTAGCATGGGTTCTGAAACCAAATGTATTAATCATAATGGTCTTTCTCTATGTGCCAAGCTGAGAGCTCTACAACTGGAGATTTCTTCAGTGGATGTGGGAGTCATCACAATCCATCAGCAAGCTGCAGAGAGGAAAGGTCTGACTGTTGTTTATGAATACATGTATGTGCCAAACAGCTGCTCAGAGTATTTAGCCTTCTTAGAAAAGGTGGGTGAAGTGCTTGACAGGTTGCCACCCTCTGACTCAATTGGTTAACTTCAATGCTCACATCAGGAATGATGGATATATCTGGAGGGGTATATTTGGGAGCAATAGAATTGGATTTCTGTCTAGTCATGGAATGTCCATAACACACCATATTCCAACACAAGGAATCTCATGTTGAAAGTGTATATGGTAGCCAAGCACCCTTGGCTGAAGGTTGATGATAGACTTTGTAGTCTGACCTAAGGCCTTATATTTTATGCAGTTAGTTTAAATATTAGCTAGCCAAAGCACAGTTTCTTCTATTTTATTATTTATTTACTATTTTCTGTTTGTTTTTTGTTTATTTTTAGCCATTGGAATTTCCAAAGGATTCAAGCCCACTACTGAAATGGTAAATAGTAACTGAAATAAAGTGTCTATTTGTTATCTGTTTGCTAAAAATGTTGATGGGTAGAAAGCACGATCTTTTCCACAGAAATGAAGAATTCTCATTAGAGAATTGGCTTATTTTTCACTTTCTAGACTGTGTCAAAGAATAGGGAATAAAAAGGTGGGAATATTATAGTTTTTCACACCATTACCCTGCAAAACTGAAATTAGATAGATAAACGTTTGGAACAAATTTCTATATTTATAACTAGGGGGCTTTGCCCCCTGCTTGCTTCGCTCACCAACCCCCAGGTTTGTTCCTCTGGAAATTCAATTAAAAGTTTTTTTCTTATGGGAATTGTTACATATGCATTATGTTCACTTTTTATTTTAAAACCTCATAAAAAAACGACTTTGTCAAATGTTTGTACTTATGATTTGTTAATTGACATTGCAAAAGCTAATCTGAAGGGAGTTTTAATATGAATGGCATATCAAGATCTTCGTTTTTCCCGAACACCGTTTCCAGTTCATTCAATAAAAATAAGACTTTTTGATAAAACAATCCACTTACAAAAGTGAGAATATGCAGAGCCGATGTAGCTGGTGGCATTGTTGTAAAGAAATTGCGGATTTCTGGCCGCTGTGGATTGCACGTCTTTGTAATAAAGAAATCTGGCCGACCGATAGTTCTAGATTTTTGCCATTGCATCATGATATAACTGTTGCAATGCTCTTGGACTACCTTGATATGATGATGGTAATATTACTGCTTTACCTGTTTTGAATATGTGTGAACTATTGATATTGGAATTGTGAACGTGATCAATGAGACCTTGCATATGTTCCAGTTCTAAGTTTAGCTTGATTCGATTTAATAAAGAAGAGACCATTAGGTGCGACTTTTACATAATGTTGCGATAGACATTGAGATGATAAAAGTGGGTTACATACATGGGGACGTATCGGTAATCTTGACCCGAAATATTGTGTGTGTGTTATTTGTTTTTCTGAATGTGTTTATTTCATATTGTATGACCATCCTGTTTCGCCATCTGGGAAAAGCAAAGGAAAGAATAAAGGGTTGGCATGTGGCGATGTATTTGACATAAACGACGAATCGTGCTTTGCCTTTGGATATACACGAATATTACTATTATTATCTCTGACAATTCGTCACATGTGGGTTTATTATAAATGCGACTGTGATCTATAGATAGATAGATAGATACTTTATTAATCCCAAGGGGAAATTCACATTCTGCAGCAGCAGCATACTGATACAAAAAGCAATATTAAATTAAAGATTGATAATAATGCAGGTAAAAACAGACAATAACTTTGTATAATGTTAACGTTTACCCCCCCGGGTGGAATTGAAGAGTCGCATAGTTTGGGGGAGGACAGTGACAGTGCGATACTTTTGGACGTATGGATTTGTATCCATCATTGACTGAATAAGTTCCAGCACTTCGGATCGTTTAACTCTTTCAATTCTATGTTGCATCGCTTCTCCGTGATCATAAATATATACAGTATCTCACAAAAGTGAGTACACCCCTCACATTTTTGTAAATATTCTATTATATCTTTTCATGGGACAATACTGAAGATATGACACTTTGATACAATGTAAAGTAGTCAGTGTACAGCTTGTATAACAGTGTAAATTTGCTGGCCCCTCAAAATAACTCAACACACAGCCATTAATGTCTAAACCGCTGGCAACAAAAGTGAGTACACCCTTAAGTGAAAAATGTCCAAATTGTGCCCAATTAGATATTTTCCCTCCCCGGTGTCATGTGACTCATTAGTGTTACAAGATCTCAGGTGTGAATGGGGAGCAGGTGTGTTAAATCTGGTGTTATTGCTCTCACACTCTCTCATACTGGTCACTGGAAGTTCAACATGGCACCTCATGGCAAAGAACTCTCTGATGATCTGAAAAAAAGAATTGTTGCTCTACATAAAGATGGCCTAGGCTATAAGAAGATTGCCAATACCCTGAAACTGAGCTGCACCACAGTGGCCAAGACCATACAGCGGTTTAAGAGGACAGGTTCCACTGAGAACAGGCCTCGCTATGGTCGACCAAAGAAGTTGAGTGCACTTGCTCAGCGTCATATCCAGAGGTTGTCTTTTGAAAATAGACAGATGAGTGCTGCCAGAGGTTGAAGGGGTGGGGAGTCAGCTTGTCAGTGCTCAGACCATACACCGCACACTGCATCAAATTGGTCTGCATGGCTGTCGTCCCAGAAGGAAGCCTCTTCTAAAGATGATGCACAAGAAAGCCCACAAACAGTTTGCTGAAGACAAGTAGACTAAGGACATGGATTACTGGAACCATGTCCTGTGGTCTGATGAGACCAAGATAAACTTATTTGGTTCAGATGGTGTCAAGCGTGTGTGGTGGCAACCAGGTGAGGAGTACAAAGACAAGTGTGTCTTGCTTACAGTCAAGCATGGTGGTGAGAGTGTCATGGTTTGGGGCTACATGAGTGCTGCCGGTGTAACCGACTGCAATCCGCCTTTCCCTGCATTGTGTAAATGATCGTCACGTAGGCACATAGGGTTAAAACACAAGCTTTTATTTTCCTCTTCCAGAAAATCTTTTCAAAACAAAAGGAAAAATATAGACAAAGCATCACATAAACGTCCACCATGCTTCTGGCATTTTTATTTATACAAACACATTACATATAAAACTATTTACAAAAATTACTCCAATTTTCCAAAGAGAACTATTTACAATACACATAGCTTTATGCAATAAAATCCTAATTTTATAATTATATATTCTTAACAAATGAAAATATAAATAAAAGAAAAATATATATATAGCATACCTTTTCAAAACAAAAGGACAAAAATAGACAGGGCGTCACATAAACGCCTTCTCCCCTCTGCCTATTAAATAATGAATTAAATCAATTATAAATTATTAACACAAAGTAAATAAAATAAAAAACTGAAACCACATCCTACCCCTACGCCGTCCACCGTGCTTCTGGCGTTAGAGCCAAAAACGTGGTGCATGCAGGTTGTGAGGTGTGACGCTAATTAACGCCCGTACTACAACAGATTATATTGTTAGTATACTATTAACTATCTACAGCACAGGTGTCAAATTCCAGGCCTGGAGGGCCGCAGTGGCTGCAGGTTTTCATTCTAACCCTTTTCCTAATCAGTGACTAGTTTTCACTGCTAATTCACTTTTTTCCCCTTTATTTTAACAGCCATGTTAGAAGGAGGGTGGCACGGTGGCGCAGTGGGTAGCGCTGCTGCCTCGCAGTTGGGAGACCTGGGGACCTGGGTTCACTTCCCGGGTCCTCCCTGCGTGGAGTTTGCATGTTCTCCCCGTGTCTGCGTGGGTTTCCTCCGGGTGCTCCGGTTTCCTCCCACAGTCCAAAGACATGCTGGTTAGGTGGATTGGCGATTCTACATTGGCCCTAGTGTGTGCTTGGTGTGTGGGTGTGTTTGTGTGTGTCCTGCGGTGGGTTGGCACCCTGCCCGGGATTGTTTCCTGCCTTGTGCCCTGTGTTGGCTGGGATTGGCTCCAGCAGACCCCCGTGACCCTGTGTTCGGATTCAGCGGGTTGGAAAATGGATGGATGGATGTTAGAAGGATTCAGTCCTCTGAATTGATTTGTTTCCTCATTAAATGACAGCCAAACAGAAATGAGATGTGAAACGAGCCAACAGATGACCAGCTTAAACTGGGGCTTCAAGCTCCAACCAGTTTCTTAATGAGAAGCTGATGCTTCCTGTTAATTAAACCCGTTATTTAATTCCATGGCTTGTTGCTGCTCTCCTTCTGCAACAGCAGACATTTCCAAAACTGTTGATTTTCTGTTTTTTATATGAACATCGTCAAAGTGTTTTGGTGAGTTGAGAAATCAACCTTACTGAGACCATCACTTTTCTTTATTTTCAGATATTGTGTGATGTGTTGGCTTGTTTGGTGTCTCATTATTGTTTGGCTGCTAATTAAGGAAAAAGAAACAACTAAAGGGCCTGAGTCAAGATAATTAAAAGTAGTAATTAGCAGCAAAAATTGGTCACTAATTAAGAAGATAGTTAGAATGAAAACCTGCAGCCACTGCAGCCCTCCAGGACTGGAGTTCGACACCCGTGATCTACAGGGATCAACTCTTTTTGGGGACGTTCATAACTAAAAAAAAAAATTAAATTTGCTACATGCTCCTCCCTGAACTTCACCAAAATAGTCAGGCACTAACAGCTGACTACCTTAATATATCCACAGTATACAATGTATGTGTTACCCACTACACTGGGAAAGTGACTAAAGAAGGTTGTGCAACCCTTCTCAAGTATACTGGCACTGGGGGTGCCCCATACACCCTCTCATCTATTTGACAATATTCTTTCTCAACTTAGCAGTACTTGTAGCATTATCATTTGTCACTAAAGCAGCATTTAATCATTTACTTTTCCCAAAGGTTACTGTCAACATGAACATCTTAATTACAACAATAACTATTTGACAAAACCAGTAACAGAATGCTTTTTAAATGGCACAATTTCTTGAGACATATTCTGAATTAACCGATTAACCGGTTTCACTACTCTACCCACCCTAGTTTTAATTCTTGACATTGTATTGTTTCCAATTGAACTTTCAGCAACTGAACATCCACTGACATTGTCTAAGCCATTCACCGATTTCTAGTCCAACCCGTTCATCTGTCCACCTATCCGATTGTGGTCCACGATTTCGTTCTTTCTCTCATCTGCCTGGATACTGATCTCTTCTTCAGCACTATAAGAATCATTAGGTGGCTCATTAGAATCAGAGGCGCTCAATACCCAATGTGCCGTTCTGTCAACTGAATTCACTTCGTCCTCCCCTCTAAAGTATTTGCCAGCATCTCATCTTCAGACTCACAGCTAGATTCTGCTGACTCAGCAAATGATGACTGATGGTCATCGTCTTCAGTTTCCAATGGCAGAAAGTTAGCACGTAATAGAAGATTCTGGTGCACAACCTTCTCTCGTCCACTACTAATATTTTTAATCCGATAAGTATGACACCTTGGATATTTTGCAGTCACTACATAGGGAATAGACTCCCATCTATCTGCTAATTTCCCACGCCCTCGTTCACTCTTGTTTGCCAGTAGGACACAATCTCCTTCAACAATCTCGTGACCCCTCGCTTTTCTGTCATAATATTCAGCCTGGCGCTGTTGACCTATGCTGGCATTGGTCTGGGCAGTAGCTATTGCTTCTTTCAGATCGTCTCTCATTTTCAATACATATTTGTCATAATCAATGAGATTGCAATCCCTTCCGACAATGTGAAACATCACATCAACAGGTAGCTTTGGCACTCAACCAAACATTAAATAGAACGGTACATAGCCTGTTGTCTCATGTGCAGTGCAGTTGTATACAAAGGTTAACATCTGCAACATCTGAGGCCAATTCTGCTTCGCCCTTGGAGGCAAGGTTCTGATGATATTCCCCAGCATTCTATTAAAATGTTCTTCATTTCCATTTCCCATAGGATGATAGGAAGTGGACCTGGACTTTTTTGCACCAGACACTAACAGTAGCTCCTGAATCAACTGACTTTCAAAATTGGCTCCCTGATCGGAATGGATTCTTTCGGGAAAGCCATAAACACAAAAGTACCTGTCCCAGAGCTGACGGGCAACTTGCTTAGCCGATTGATCATGACACAGGAATGCATGGGCCGTCTTCGTAAAGTGATCAGTAACAATCAAAACATCCATTGACTTCCCATGTGAATCTTCTGCTGACCAAAAATCTATACAAACTAATTCTAAAGGGCTTGCAGTTCTAATGCTTTCAAGAGGGGCTCTAACCTCCGGTTCTGGTGTCTTGCTTACTACGCAGCGCTTGCAGGACCTAACATACTCCCTGACATCACGCTCCATATTTCCCCAAAAAAATCTCTGTCTTGTCAGGTACAGGGTTCTATATTGTCCTTGACATCCAGCTTCATCGTGCACTCTCTGCAGAGTTCGTTTCACCAATGAGGCGGGGACAACATACTGATAAAGTCTCTTTCCAGTCAAAGGATGTCTAATCACTCTATACAATATCCCATCTAGCAACTTGAGTTTATCCCACTGTCTTAATACCTTTTGAACCTCAAACATCTCCTTCACTCTCTCTCTCCTGGATGGTCTCCTTTACCGGGCCACATAATAAAAAACCCTTGATAAAACATTATCTTCCTGCTGTCTATCCTGGAGTTCCTTCAGAGAGAATACAGGCAGAGCTCACTGTCCCAGTGGGATCAACTGCTGAACATCTTGGACAAGCCAAGAGGATGCTCTCCCTCTTGTTCCCTCATCCCACTCAACCTGATCATCTAGCACTGCTGTGACTTCCTCGTTACTAAGTGAACAGTGTCTCTCCTCCGAAACAAACTCCACTTGTTGTATTTGTTGACACTTGGCGCTCAGATGGAAAACATTCTGTACGGCATTATCTTTAATCTGTTGTGCTTCATCAGCAGAGCCCCATAAGGTTCAGTCAGAAGCCTCTGACCGACTCTGGCTTTTACAAACGGTTGTCTACTCAGAGCATCTGCAACTACATTATTGGGGCCTGGAATATACTGAATGCCAAAATTATATGGTGTTAACTTGGACACCCAACGTTGTTCACAGGCATCTAGCTTGGGTTTGGTGAGAATATAAGTCAATGGGTTGTTATTTGTCCAAACAGTAAAAGGATGACCCTTAAGCCAATGACTAAATTTATCACAGACCTCCCATTTCAATGCTAGAAATTTCAATCGATGGGCAGGGTATTTCATCTGTGCACGAGTCAATGCTTTGCTTGCAAAAGCAATGGGACATGCCTTACTTCCCCCCTCAGAAACCTGAGAAAGTACTGCTCCCAATCCATCGAGTGAAGCATCAGTTGAGAGAATAAAAAGGTGGCCAAAATCAGGATGAGCCAACACTACTGAATTCAGCAGGGCATCCTTGAGACCACTAAATGCTCTGCTATGCTCTGGAGACCAATCACTTCGGCTAAGTCTCTTAAAAACAGCTGCTCCCTTAGATTTACCCTTTTTAACTGTTAACATTGCTGTCAAGGCAAAAAGTGGCTTAGCCACACTGGAGCATTTTTGTATGAACCTCTGGTAGTACATTACCATGCCAAGAAAGGACTTTATTTTCTTCGCTGAAGGGGTGACCCTCTCTTCTAACATAAGGTCTGATTCAGGCAGAGCAGCAATAGCTTGCACCTTTTCTGGGTCAGTGGCAACTCCACTTTCACTGACAACGTGGCCTAAAAACCTAATACTGCCCTGAAGGAAATTACATTTTCTTGGGGCCAATTTTAGGCCGTGCTCACATAGCCTACTAAAAACCATTTCAAGTCTTTTGATGGCTTCTACCTCATTGGGGGCAAAAATCAGCACATCATCAAGGTAACATAACAATGTCAAAAAATTCTGGTCACCAAAAATATTCACCATCAGGCGCATAAAACTGGCTGGACTATTACACAAACCTTGAGGCATTCTGTTGAATTCATGGAGACCCACTGGAGTTGTAAAAGCAGTTAATTTCTTATCCTCTTCGTGCATTGGAATATTATAAAACCCAGATGTCAAATCCATTGTACTGAACATAGCATTACCTCCCAGGGCAGCTAAACAGTCAGCCTGCGAAACGGGATGTGCGTCTTTTACTGTATGTACATTCAACCACCGGTAGTCAACACAGACACGCAAGTCGGCATTCTTTTTCTAAACAAGAACGAGAGGGGAAGCCCACTCAATAGAAGACTTCTGAATTATGTCTTTCTCTCCCATTTCAGACAGGACCTCCCTTAACTTCTGATACTGCCCTGGGGGAACACGACAATAGGATAACCGGAAAGGATGGCTATCTGTCAGAAAGATGCGATGAACAAAGTCTTTGACCTTGCCACAGTCCAAGTTATTCTTGGGAAATATGTGTTCATACATCTTCACAAGGTTTACCAATTGATTCCTCCAATAAGTTGATACCTCACATGCATTTACATCGATACCATCCATCCCTAGGCTGTTCAAATCATCCTGCAAACTGGAAGGTAAAGAGGCACTAGCAGTACTGGCTGCATTGCTCAAAATGTTTTGTGTTTTGGCCCCTAGCTCTTTAACAGTGTCACAACTCAGCCTCTGGTCAAAATCTTCCAGTGCCACGCATGGTGATACATCAGCAATCCTTGTATTTTTCCTGAGCGTCACAGGCTTATCACTCAGATTCACAATCTTCACTGGGATCCATCGATCGCCACTCATTGAAGCTACTACTCTTCCTACTAAGATGGTTTTCCAGTGTGACTGACATTTTGGTGGTTCTATCAGTATAGCACTTCCACTGGAAATGGGTACATGCGTAGAGAGCCTTCCCCATATTATATGTTCTTCACTGGGCATTAGTGTAACAGCACTAGTTAATTTTGCAGTTCCTATTACATCCGGAATCTTGTCATCTCTCCATCTGGTTATGCCAGACAGCATGCTCAAAAACTGTGCAATATTAGCTTCATCAGCGGAGTAAGGAGTATTCATTACTTTCCAATAATGTGGATATTGTTTGAACTGACTCGACAGATGCTTTATTACATTGGTACCCAGTATTAACTTGTCACATTGACCAGGCACCACCAGGACAGGGACACTCATCACTTGGTCATGGACGTTAAGCTCCAATTCATAAATGCACTTTGGATGCACCTGTATCCCACCACATCCTACTAAGATAACATCTGTGGGTTTCTGAACAACCTCTGGCAACAAACTTCCTTCTGCAAGCCTCTTTTCTGCATCCTCACTTATCGTGCACGCCATCAAACCAGTATCTAGTAAAGCCAATAACGGAACTCGTGTATTTACTTTCACATCCGTGTAGAACAGACTGTCTGCTCTCTCCAATTTATGCACATTCTGGCATATGACCAGACCTCCCTTTGGAGCCATCCTGCTACTCTCCTCGTAAATGGAAGCCAAATCTTCTTCAAGATTGAGGGTCTGACTTAGTAAGCTTACGCTTTGCCCCCCCAAATGCGAGCAATTTAGTTTCCCTGGTCAGTCACCTGAGCATCTGGGTGAACAGTATGCGGATGTACTTTTGTATAATCCCTCTTCTGGTGACCAGTTTCCAAACAAACAAAGCACCTTCTTTCCCTCATGCAATGTTCACGAGTATGGTGTGTCTTATCACCATATATTTTACAGGAAGCCCGAGCCACCTACTGAGTTGGCTGCTGAGGAGGCAAGGCCGTCCGTGCCAAAACTTTCTCAAACATGTCTAGAACTCACTCCAATGCTCCCACCTCTTGATTATTGTGCACATTTACCTTCATCTGTCTGACGACTTCCAGCACGCTTCTCGCTCCATAATCACATTTCTCTACTGCAAAATTATTAACAGCAGTAACAGCCGCTGGTGTCCTACCAACCTTACTTGTCTTAACAGATTTCTTCCTTGCCCAGTGCTCCCTCTGATGCTCATCAATAGCCTCCTGAACCTCTGTGGCTGACCATTTACTAATCAGTTTACATTTAATAACAATGGCAAGATCAGAATCTAGACATTTTCTTATGAATATCATGGCAATCTTTGTAGACATGTGTTCCATCTTTGCACCTTTCTTCCTCAAGTGTTTGTCAGCCCGCTCAGCAACAGTGTTCAGCCGAACCCAATAATCTACAGGACTCTCATGATCATTTGGCTGTGTGGCATAAAAATCTGCTACTGGGGAGCAAGACTCCAGACTCTCGCTAAAATATCTCCTCAATATTTCATATATTACTTCGGGTACAAAACACTATTTAGGGTCATATTACTCTTCAATCAAACTTTGAGAATATTTCTTGCCCGCCCCAAGAGATTGCTCAGCACCTTGTCCGCTAGTTCTGGGACAGAGACTCCCTTATTACGTAGATACACTTCCATAATATCTATCCATTCTTGCTCTGTGTGTTTGTCTGATTCATCTCCTCTGAACACTGGTGGTTCCTTCCTGTCTGGCTTTACTACAACATTTAGTTTGGACAGATCGTGAGTATTAGACAGGGGATCAGGTTGGCTAGCAGAAGGAAGAATCATGAAACTGTCTGGAGTGTCAAGAATCCTACTAGCCAATAACCGACTAGCAACAGAATCACCAATCTGAGTACCTAGCTCTCCTATAATATCACTTAACTGCTCAGGGGGCTCAAGTATCAGGGGCACTATCGGTAGGGGTTGAGAACCTTGGCTTCACAGAGGGTATGTCACTTGCCTCCATGGTGTCTGAATGCTCTTTATAAATTGACTGCCTAACCTGCCCTCCTGTAATCTCCTTTGCATGCAATAAGCCTTGACCCCTCCTACTACTGGGGTTACATCTATAAAATTCAGTCCACGCCCCTCCACTAGCCATATTACAATAGCTAATACACGAAGAGTAAAAGAAAATATGTATAAAACTGTCTATAAATACACAATTTACAGAACTAGTATATAATTAAACAATTCTAAACATTATATCTATATCTCTCTATTTATAAAAAAAATCTTCTGGGAACCAAAAGCAAGGCTACGATACGCGATCTTCTCGAAAGACATTTAAAAGACCCACGAGACGTGTCATGGTGCGTCTCGCGGGGACCGTAAACATGAGACTTGGTGCTAAGAGATTGTCCCAGGGCCGTAGCAATAATGACAGCGGCTGTACAGGCTTTAAAAAGATCGAAGGGCAGCGCGACAGCAGCCCCCCCCGCCGACAACGTGCGCAGCATTATTCGTCCTGCAAGAAAGAATTTAACCACACCTGGGGCCAGAAATAAAGGAAAAGGATTGTTTTTACAACGTCATGCGAGACCAGGCAGTGAGCCATCATTTAAAAGGAGTCCACAGACCTCTAACCAAGCAGTTGTTGGATTTCTTTTGGCAGACAAGCGTCATGTGCTCCCAGCTCTTAAAACAACGACATGCGACAAGCAGAAGAGACAGCTCGCAAGCAGCAGAAAGGCAGCAAATAATCCAAAGACATATTCTTAGCGTGTATTCAGACACCCCCCCACCCTTCACAGCACGAGCAGCATTATACGTCTGGCAAGAAAGAGATGTAACCATGCACGTGGCCAAAAATAAAGGACAAGTATTGTTTTTACAAAAGTTTTTAAAGTAAAAGTGAAAATAATGCATATGTAACAATTCCCAAGAAAATAACAATTTCTTTAAATTGTAGATTGCCTGTCTAAGGTAAAGTCATCCCTGATGACTGGGGATATGGGAATGAGGGGTCCTTTCATCGGATTAGCGCTATTTCAGATGTGGAATGGCAAAATGGGTGAGGCAGCTTGATGAATGAGGTCTCCAGGACTTAAAACAAATCCAAATCATATTATGTGATATCATCTAATGTGAAATTCTACTCCGTACTTCTAATACTGTATTGAGGATTTATTCTGTTCTGTGTATTCTACTGTATTGTATTGACCCCCTTCTTTTTGACACCCACTGCACGCCCAACCTACCTGGAAAGGGGTCTCTCTTTTTGAACTACCTTTCCCAAGGTTTCTTCCATTTTTTCCCTACAAGGGTTTTTTTTTTTTTTGGGAGTTTTTTCTGGTCTTCTTAGAGGGTCAAGGCTGGGGGGCTGTCAAGAGGCAGGGCTTGTTAAAGCTCATTGTGGTACTTCTTGTGTGATTTTGGGCTATACAAAAAATAAATTGTATTGTATTGTATATCCGGTAAACCGAACACGGGGGTGGGTGAGCGAAGCGAGCAGGGGGCGGAGCCCCCTAATATATATAAAAACCGTAACCAATAACCAATCAAGTGTTCTTTAACATCGTTAGCTCTCACATAAACTGATTCCTCCGGTTCACAGAGAGGACACCTCAGTCTTCACGGCACTTGCTTGACCCCGGCAATCAGCAGCGGCTGACCTGATGGATCCGGGTCACGGCACAATTTCTGTAACCGACTGCAATCCGCCTTTCCCTGCATTGTGTAAATGATCGTCACGTAGGCACGTAGGGTTAAAACATAAGCTTTTATATTCCAACATGGCAAGCATGTCTCCAGACCTAAACCCTATTGAGCATCTGTGGGGCATCCTCAAATGGAAGGTGGAGGAGTGCAAGGTCTCGAACATCCACCAGCTCCGTGATGCTGTCATGGAGGAGGGGAAGAGGATTCCAGTGGCAACCTGTGAAACTCTAGTGAACTCCATGCCCAACAGAGTTACGGCAGTGCTGGAAAATAATGGTGGGCACACAAAATATTGACACTTTGGGCACAATTTGGACATTTTTCACTTAGGGGTGTACTCACTTTTGTTGCCAGCGGTTTAGACATTAATGGCTGTGTGTTGAGTTATTTTGAGGGGACAGCAAATTTACACTGTTATACAAGCTGTACACTGACTACTTTACATTTTATCAAAGTGTCATATCTTCAGTGTTGTCCCATGAAAAGATGTAATAAAATATTTACAAAAATGTGAGGGGTGTACTCACTTTTGTGAGATACTGTACCTGACCAAATTGTGTTTTTTTCGAAATTAAATTTGTTGTAGCTGTACTTATTGCCGGAACACAGATACTAATATCATATGGTACTTTTCCCTGATGGCAACACAAATTAGACAATGTACAAGTCTCCGACTTAAACTTTAAAGCCTTACTATATCTACATACTTCCGACATATCAACTATGTGCATATAATAATAATTTCCGCTTGTTTGCGCGAATGCGATCTGTACTGTGTTTTGTGACACCTTCGATATTGTAGTACTGCCATATTTTTTATGTTGCTCTGCCTGTGTATCGCGCCAAGGGTTTTTTGGAGCCTTTTGAATTCCACTGCTTTCATAATCTGTAACCTGCTCTTCATGTGTATGGCGCTAACGTGTTTGAACGTCTTTATGAACTTCTGTGTCTTTTACTATTTGTCATTTATTTCAGACCCCGTTTGGACCTGCACGGTTTTCAATTCCACTTGTTGCGGGTTGATTATTACTTTCCTTGCCTAGATCACCATCTCAAGGGAACATGCTTCCAATGGATGTCAGTATGACGTGACTTGACCGTGTTGCATGTCATCTTTAACTTATCGATTGTTATAAGCTGCTCTTTATTCTTCGCTTTTTAGATTGACCGTGATCTTGTTCAACAATGTTTGTAAGTAGGGCGTGACTTGCCATGGATGTCAGTATGACGTGACTTGGCCGTGTCGCGGGAAGTGATCTGAAGTGTCTCTCTGTCTCTCAGAAGATCACGTCTCGTCGCAAAATTTGTACAATTGTACAATTTCTTAGGCTCTTATGAAATAAGGGGAGTTACAATATCGCATTCAAAGGATATACTTTATGTATGTAGTGTGACAGATAGGTCGCTCTTGACCCCTTGAACCCTCAGACCAGACGTCAGACACCAGATAATAGTCCAATAATAATATTATTATAAATAAGTGCACAAAGCACCCTCCTCTCCACAATACTCAATAAGCAATCAATAAACTATAATCACAAAACTCAATCCTCCACTCCCAGACACTTAGCCACCCTGCCTCCCAACTCAGCTCGTCCGTCTGGGATTTCCCTTTATACTCCGTGACCCAGAAGTGCTTATATCCCTCAGTCCATGTGACTTCTATCACTTTCGGGTCAGGTAAAAAACTTCTCCTTTTCTTCATCAACCCGGAAGCACTTTATTTCTTCCAACCATGTGACTGGGATTTACTTCCGGGCTGTATGGAAAATAAACGTCTCTGTGTCTCCCTGCAGTGTCCCTTGGCGACCCTGATGTTATCCAGCAGGGCTGTGTATTAAAATTCCATAGTCCATGATGCCCTGCTGGAATTTGGAGCATCTTCACGTTGCAAGGAGGGCTCCATCTAGCGGCCTGGGGGTATTGGCCGGGATGAATGGCCGGCCATATCCCACAGTAGACATATTTAACACCTTAGTAAGTTTTTCACAAACATGAATTGTAAATACCAGCAAAAAAACAAGTTTTCAATATATACACAAACTTGAAAAAACAAAATACAAGACAAGGAAAAATGCTAAAAACAATGATGAAACAGAGAAGAATCAACTATATTCCATACTTCCAAAACAAAAACAAAATTGTTATACAAATGAAAACCAAAAGACTGACATAAAACTAACATATAGAGAAATGATTTCCTAATTACAATGAAAAAGATACCCGTATAGGGGAAAACCCACTTTTTAATTATAACTTAGTTGTGATGCTACAACTATAGAATGACCCGATAAATCCAAACTTTGTTATACTATTATTGATCTATTACTATAAATTGATGGGAGTATGAGCTTAAATATTATTAATGCTTCTATAATTTCCAGCGATGGCCTAGGCAAAAGAAAAATTGTGCATCTGAAAATAGTGTTGGAAAAAAGAAGAAAATAAAAGGAAAAAAAGAAAAACATAAGAAGCAATTACCTTGTGAGTTGTAAACGTTAAGGTCAATGTGGTCTTGCAGTCATTGGAGAATCGAAACATTTAAAAAATTATAATAATCCAGAGCAAAGGAAATGTCTGAAAACAGCTGAAAAAAACAAGAGAGAAATATTACTTTGCCACTGTGGCCCTTGCAAACAGAAAGACTAAAAAAAAATAGAACAATAAGTAGCCATTGGTTTGACATACCTTTCAATTAGAACGTTTAGACAGAAATGAATGTAAATGACAGAGAGACCAAACCAGGGGCTAAAAAATGAATAATATTGAAAACACCATCCATCCATCCGTCCTCTTCCGCTTATCCAAGGTCGGGTTGCGGGGGCAGCAGCTTGAGCAGAGATGCCCAGACTTCCCTCTCCCTGGCCACTTCTTCTAGCTTCTTCCGGGAGAATCCTGAGGCGTTCCCAGGCCAGCCAGGGAGACATAGTCCCTCCAGCGTGTCCTGGGTCTTCCCCGGGGCCTCCTCCCGGTTGGACGTGCCCGGAAAACCTCACCATGGAGGCGATCAGGAGGCATCCTGATCAGATGCCCGAGCCACCTCATCTGACTCCTCTTGATGTGGAGGAGCAGCGGCTCTACTCTGAGCCCCTCCCGGATGACTGAGCTTCTCACCCTATCTTTAAGGGAGAGTCCAGACACACTACGGATGAAACTCATTTCAGCTGCTTGTATTCGCGATCTCGTTCTTTCGGTCACTACCCATAACTCATGACCATAGGTGAGGGTAGGAACATAGATCGACTGGTAAATTGAGAACTTAGCCTTACGGCTCAGCTCCTTTTTCACCACGACAGACCGATGCAGAGCCCGCATCACTGTGGATGCCGCAACGATCCGCCTGTCGATCCTACGTTCCATTCTTCCCTCACTCGTGAACAAGAGTCCGAGATACTTGAACTCCTCCACTTGAGGCAGGATCTCGCTCCCAACCCTAAGAGGGCACTCCACCCTTTTCCGGCTGAGGACCATGGTCTCGGATTTGGAGGTGCTGATTCCCATCCCAGCAACTTCACACTCAGCTGTGAACCGATCCAGAGAGAGCTGAAGATCACAGCCTGATGAAGTGAACAGGACAACATCATCTGCAAAAAGCAGTGACCCAATTCCTGAATCCACCAAACTGGACCCCCTCAACACCCTGGCTGCGCCTAGAAATTCTGTACATAAAAGTTATGAACAAAATCGGTGACAAAGGGCAGCCCTGGCGGAGTCCAGCTCTCACTGGAAATGGGTTCGACTTACTGCCGGCAATGCGGACCAAGCTCTGACACCGGTTGTACAGGGACCAAACAGCCCTTATCAGGGGGTCCGGTACATCATACTCCCGGAGCACCCTCCACTGGATTCCCCGAGGGACACGGTCGAACGCCTTTTCCAAGTCCACAAAACACATGCAGACTGGTTGGGCAAACTCCCATGCACCCTCCAGGACTCTGCTACCACACTGTTCCTCCTGAATCCGAGGTTCGACTATCCGACGGACCATCCTCTCCAGAACCCCCGAATAGACTTTTCCAGGGAGGCTGAGGAGTGTGATGCCTCTGCAGTTGGAACACACCCTCCGGTCCCCCTTCTTAAAGAGGGGGACCACCACCTCGGTCTGCCAATCCAGAGGCACTGTCCCTGATGCGATGTTGCAGAGACGTGTCAACCAAGACAGTCCTACAACATCCAGAGCCTTGAGGAACTCCGGGCGTATCTCATCCACCCCCGGGGCCCTGCCACCAAGGAGTTTTTTGACCACCTCGGTGACCTCAGTCCCAGAGATGAGGGAGCCCACCTCAGAGTTCCCAGGCTCTGCTTCCTCATTGGAAGGCATGTTAGTGGGATTGAGGAGGTCTTCAAAGTACTCCCCCGACCTCCCACAACGTCCCGAGTTGAGATCAGCAGCGCACCATCCCCACCATATACAGTGTTGACACTGCACTGCTTCCCCCTCCTGAGACGCCCGATGGTGGACCAGAATCTCCTCGAAGCCGTCTGATAGTCGTTCTCCATGTTCTCCCCAAACTCCTTCCATGCCCAAGTTTTTGCCTCAGCAACCACTGAAGCCGCATTCCGCTTGGCCTGCCGGTACCTATTAGCTGCCTCCAGAGTCCAACAGGACAAAAGGGTCCGGAAGGACTCCTTCTTCAACTTGACAGCATCCCTCACCGCCGGTGTCCACCAATACGACATGCACCGACCTCCTTACGGCCACAGCTCCAGTCAGCCGCCTCAACAATAGAGGCACGGAACATGGCCCATTTGGACTCAATGTCCCCCACCTCCCTCCCTTTAACTTTGACCTGTAGGCCATTGAGAGATGAAGCAAAGACAGCAGCCCCATCGTAGGTTTGTGCCACAAGTTTTTCTCTAAAACTGTAGCCCTGCATGTTCTCATTTAAAACTTCAAACACAGACTGAGCATCTCGACCCCCTGACACATCCAAAAATCCAATGAAGCACTCTTGAATTTTACCTGCACTATCCACATATCTAAAAATGACAGACAGTTGGGCATGGCAAGATATGTCAGTTGCTTCATCCACCTGCCATGCAAAAAAAGGAGCAGTCTGAATTTCACCTTTTATATGATCAGAAACAGTGGCTGCGAGAGCAGAGATTAAGTCATTTTGGATTGAGTGGGACATACCAGAAAACACAGCTGATGACTGAAATTGTGTGGCCAAGACAGAGTCATATTTAGCTAATGTTTCTGTAAATTCACTGTAATTCCCTTTATTTGCTGATTCACTACTCTCATCATGCCCCCTGAATGCCAGCTCCTGATGGCCAAGCAAGGAAGTCACATCAATTAGACAGTTTAGGAAGGCCCTGTTGTTTTTTACTGTTTCATTATGTTTTGCCACCTGATTGCATGTTCAACCCTGACCCTGCCCAGACAACTTAACCTTGCACATGAACTCACATGTTCTTTGCACTTTTCATGCCTTTTGTATGCCCTGTCAAAGTTACCCAGATCCCCAAAACCCACGTTTGACCAAACACATCCCATTCCCTGAGAAGGTTTCGTCAA
The DNA here is from genome assembly GCF_900747795.2 of Erpetoichthys calabaricus. Classification (NCBI taxonomy): domain Eukaryota; kingdom Metazoa; phylum Chordata; class Cladistia; order Polypteriformes; family Polypteridae; genus Erpetoichthys; species Erpetoichthys calabaricus. The sequence goes on along the minus strand of NC_041411.2, from coordinate 50,387,283 downwards.
GAGGCATGGCCAACAGTACATTTTCTTTGTCACAGCACTTCCAGTCAGCCAGTTCAACTTGTCGTACCAGGAGAGCTGAAAAGACCTGTTATTTTTTCCTGATTTTTGCACCAGATCAATCTTGGGCATTGGTCTGCCCTGCCGTTTAATTCTGAGTCTCTCCTCGTAAGGAAGACTACTAAATGGTTTTGCCAAAAGCAGGTCAACAATATTAGCACCGTCTGCGTCTGCCATTATGCACAGCTTGCTAGCTGGCTAGTTTCCCCTTCCACGAGCTACTTTAATTATATGAACGAACTAACTTTACAATGCTGAAACAAGGAGCAAAGTCAAGAATGCTATAATATGTTTTTTTTATTATTTAAAGAATGATTTGTACAAACAAAAATTGTTTATATCACCAGCAAACAATACAGAGTGCAGCAGTTTGTCGTACGACTTCACCTGCAAATCCACATGGGACTGAACTCGAATCTCTGTAGTGCTGATATATCTTAAGATATGCTGTCAATCAAAAAAGGGGTCCCGCCCTTTAAACAGCTCCTCCAATCATCATGCAACAGCCCAGCGTCCTGGCCCGCCCACTGCTCCATTTACTCCCAGAGAAGCTGAGCTTCCCTGGAAGTGATGATTTTGGTGCATTTATCCAATTACCGTCCAGCTTTTCTGCAGTGAAAAAAGCTCCTCTGTGCTTGCCCATAGAGCTCCAGTGAAGCTGGGCTTCAGGAGGGTTTAACGCGCTGTGCTGCACGGAAATGTATGACAAGAAAATCGCGTCAAACAATCTACAATAAATACCTGATTCTGAACGAGCTAGTCATGAAGTTGAACGCGTTCTAGTGCACTTTTATTAAAACCAATATAAATACGACAGTGCATATATGAGCATTTATTTTCTGACATAGTAGAGGAAGCGGAGCTTCCCTTGTAGTCTTCGAGCAGTCGCCACTTCTATCTATCTATCTATCTATTGCTCAAACATTGCAGCAACCATTGAGACATCAGCCTGCTCTAGCTTTAACATTGACAGAGCAAATGCATGGGCAAGAGCTGCATGTGACTTTAGACATTCATTATATGATCCACCACAGCATATGTTAGTGAAATTCATGGATGATATTGGGCAAATAGAACTGGCTGTTAATTGGCAAATAAAAGGGAATTGCATTTGTCAATCCAATAGATGAAGCATCACAAACATTTGTAGTAATGCATTTTTGTACTACAAATTTCCGTGATGCGCCATTACAATACAATACAATTTATTTTTGTATAGCCCAAAATCACACAAGAAGTGCTGCAATGGGCTTTAACAGGCCCTGCCTCTTGACAGCCCCCCAGCCTTGACTCTCTAAGAAGACAAGGAAAAACTCCCAAAAAAAACCCATGTAGGGAAAAAATGGAAAAAAACCTTGGGAAAGGCAGTTCAAAGCGAGACCCCTTTTCAGGTAGGTTGGGTGTGCAGTGGGTATCTAAAAGAAGGGGGTCAATACAATACAATACACAGAACAAAACAAATCCTAATTACATTATAAAAATAAACATTTTACAAGTACGGAGCAGAATTTAACAGTAGATGATATCACATAGGGCGGCACGGTGGCGCAGTGGGTAGCGCTGCTGCCTCGCAGTTGGGAGATCTGAGGACCTGGGTTCGCTTCCCGGGTCCTCCCTGCGTGGAGTTTGCATGTTCTCCCCGTGTCTGCGTGGGTTTCCTCCGGGTGCTCCGGTTTCCTCCCACAGTCCAAAGACATGCAGGTTAGGTGGATTGGCGATTCTAAATTGGCCCTGGTGTGTGCTTGGTGTGTTGGTGTGTTTGTGTGTGTCCTGTGGTGGGTTGGCACCCTGCCCAGGATTGGTTCCTGCCTTGTGCCCTGTGTTGGCTGGGATTGGCTCCAGCAGACCCTCGTGACCCTGTGTTCGGATTCAGTGGGTTGGAAAATGGATGGATGGATGGATGATATCACATAATATGATTTGGATTTGTTTAGAGTCCTGGAGACCTCAGCCATCAAGCTGCCTCCCCCATTTGGCCATTCCACAGCTGAAACAGTGCTGGGCCAGCCAATCTGATGAAAGGACCCCTCTACCCCACGATTCCTGTGATCCTCCATCAGGGATGACTTTACCTTAGACAGACAAAACAACTTGGCAGGTGGGCCGTGGCACCAAGTGCCACATTTGAGTACCGAGAAGAGAAACAGAATAGGTGAGGGTTAGTATCCAATTCTAACTATCATGATTCTTATGCTGCGGTGGGTTGGCACCCTGCCCAGGATTGTTTCCTGCCTTGTGCCCTGTGTTGGCTGGGATTGGCTCCAGCAGACCCCCGTGACCCTGTTTGGATTCAGCGGGTTGGAAAATGGATGGATGGATGGATGATTCTTATGTTTTAGTTCTAATGATAAACAATAGAGATGCAGTCTGTACAGTTAATCAGCAGCTCTAGTCAGGATATGCTAAACTGAAGTAGTGAGTCTTTAGCCGGGATTTAAAAGCTGAGACCGATGGGGCATCTCTTATAGTAGCAGGCAGACCATTCCATAGTTTAGGGGCCCTGTAACTAAAAGCTCGACCTCCCACTGTTATTTTATTAATTCTTGGAATCATTAGCAGACTGGTATCTTGAGATCTTAATGTGTGCTCTGGTTTGTAAGTCATTATAAATTCAGACAAGTAAGCCAGACCTTGGCAGTTTATGGCTTTATATGTTAAAAGGAGGATTTTGAAATCTGCCCTAAACTTAAGCCAGTGTAAGGATTTAAGAACTGGAGTTATGTGTTTGTATTTTCTTGTTTCAGATTTTCTTGTTCTTGTAATTTTGTAATTCTTTTAATTTTCTTGTTCTTGCCATTACAATATGCATTCCAGTAGATTAGTGAACTGCAAATGTTAACGCCGAGATCTACATTGAATGCTTAGGTTTCAGCACAGTTCAAGGGTAGCACAGTTAGTCCAGCTTAAGAAAAGGATGAGTGTCTCTCTGTGCCTCTGTGCAGTTGCTATTTCTCTTTCATTCCAAAAGATGGCACCTCACAAACATTTTTAGTAATAAAATGCATTGCATTTGTCATTCCAATAGATTGAGCATCACAAACATTAACACTGCTTTACGAATCCAATACCAAATGGTACATAACAGGGACATATGCATTGCATAGTGCACTGCAAACGTTAATGCTGAATTCTACATTGAGTATTTAGATTTCAGCCAGTCTTAGACAGGTATGCCCAGCTAGTATTGCTTAAAAATGCTTTCATGTGGAACTGCTTTGTTCATGTCGACAGCTGCTAGAGATGATGAAAATTACCTGGCTGGGAGAATGATTGCTATTTTCAGTTTACATGGTGGTCCATGACCATATTACCTTTGAAAAGACCTCTTCTACTACATTGCTAATTATCCTGCCTTTGAAGCCACTATCAGTGACATCATGAATTAAGACATCAAACCATCTCAGCTTGAGTTAATAAGGTACTACACTTTGATTCCATTTATGATTATTCAAATCACGTAACAGTGCTGCTGCTTAAGGGACAGAATAGATTAGGTCAGAATTATAATGCGAACATTTTGAAAAAGGTGTAGATGTGTCTGTGAGTGTATCAAGTGCTGGACTAGTATTTGTTGGAAGTTATTCTCTGTTTTATGCCAATAACATAATATAGTACAGTAATACTTTCAAAAAAACTTTCAAAAAACACTAGGCACAAAATGGTATAAAAGAAACTTTATCCACTGTAACAGATAGGGGGCGCTATCGACCCCTTGAACCCTCAGACCACACCTCAGACACCAGGTAAAAGTCCCAAAAATTTTTTTATTATAATAACAATTTGCATAAAGCACCTCTACTCCACAATACTTCAATAATCACAATAATAATCAACACACTAATCAATCCTCCACTCCCAGCAGCTCCGTTCTACACCCTCCCAACTCGGCTCAGTCTGCTGGGGTTTCCCATGGTCCTTTTATAGTCCCTGACCCGGAAATGCCTCTGTCCCTCAGTCCACATGACTTCCTAGCACTTCCGGGTCAGATCAAAACTCCTTCTTTTCTTCAGCCCGGAAGTACTTTGTTTCTTCCTTCCCCGTGACTAGGGAGTACTTCTGGACTATATGGAAAATATAAATCTTTGTTCCTCCCTGCAGCGTCTCCTGGTGGCTCCCACTGCATCCAGTAGGGCTGTGAAGGAAAATTCCAATGTCCATGATGCCCTGCTGGAATCCGGGGCTGCTCCATGTTGCAGGGAGAGATCCGTCTAGCGATGTGGGGGTATTGGCCGGGATAAACTGCTGGCCATATATCACACCACATACTGCCTAGTCATCCAATCTGTAAACACTGATCAGTGGCAATTCAGTGTGCCTGTTAATGATTGACAACACTGACATTGTGTTTACCATAGGTTACAAATAAACATTATCACAAAAAAACACAAATTTTAAAACCATCTGTACAGAACAATTAATTGTAAATCATCTATGCAAGAACTCAGGCTACAGAATACAGGAAAAAATGTCCATGTTTATGAAACTGGCAGACCAGTATTGTGCCTAGTATTAAAACTTTTTTCCTTCTATGCAAGAGCTAAACACTTATTACATTAAAAGATGCCCTATATTTTTCAAAGTTCACCCACTTCCAGGTTTCTGGCCTTTCTGCTGTTTTGGCATTAAAAAAGAAAGCATACGTACTTTGTGGTTAGAAAATTTAAAAATCTGTTATCACCAGTCATAATAGTGGTGGCTCATGTAGGTTTTCAAACGTTAAGGCCAAACATCATAATATAAAACAATACAATGAGATTAATAGGAATCGGACAATGTATTGAGTCTGAGTGTTTGTCTTGTTTAAAATAATTCTGCTGCACTAGGCTACCTGCTTCACCTAAATAGGAGAGTTGGCTTTGTGTACTACAATGGTTCTCAAACTGTGGGGCGGGCCCCCCTAGTGGGGTGCGAAGTAACAAAAAGGGGGGTGCAAAGATGAGAAAAAAGAAAACAAGAATCAAAAATATGAAAAATACATCTATTGAAACCAAAACAAATGAACTTAAACTACATTCTGATACTAGAAAAATAAATATAGAGTTAGATAAATGTCGATAAAAGTTAAGTAGGTATAATAAAATATGCATCTATGATATATGATTAATTAAAAAAGAACAAATTGGTATTAGTGGGCTCCTTTCAAAAAACGTTAGGGATTGCACGATTAAAACTGTTATGAGAACTTGGGTCGCAAATACTTAAAGGTTGAGAAACACTGGGGTACTATCAGACATTGAACATTAAATATGACTATGTGTCGATGCAAAATAACATGAATCAGAGTGGATCTGGGACTAAGAAGATAAAAATCGCTGTTGGAGCAGCTGTCATGTGTAACTCCACAATTTGGTCAATAGTTTCCTATCTGATTCATGGAAAGGACGATAACATTTAATATCCGCAGCTATACATTTCAAAACAAGTCAAAGAGTCAAATCCGCACCTCATTCATTGGAAGGATAGCACCAATTGCCGTCTGGCCAAACTCACTCTGAAATCCATATTGTCATCAATTCAGTTAAAGATAACAAAATGTTCAAACAGTGTTAACATGATGAGTGAATAAATAATAACAGCAATTAAAATGTTGAAGTACTTGCAGGACTTTTCTACAAGCACTATGTTGTTCATGTTAGTAATACATGTCAGTAGCAAATACTGTATATTCATACAAATATATTCGTACAGTAAAAGTAATTTTTCTTTATTTTTCCAAGTGCTCAATTATACTATAGCTTCACTACTAATAATAAATAATAATTAATAAACAATAATAATAAACTTATCAGAAAAAACTGCACCATCACAGGACAAACCCTGGACGCAACTGGAAGCTGTTGTAGAAAAAAAGATGGTGGCAAAATGTGATGCCATCATGAAAAACCCCCTCTATTCCCGTAGGAGGCGCTCTCTTGGAGCACTTTTAGCCACAGGCTCCCTTCACTGTGCATTAAAAAACGCCTCTGGGGGTCTTTTCTGACCACTGCTATCAGGCAATTCAATGCTTTTCTCCCAGGGTACTTGTTAAATTTATTTTGAAATATCTGAACAATATTTATTTATTTACTTTTTGATCTATTGATTGATTGGCTGTATTATTTGTCCTGTGAGTCTATATCTTTGTTTTTAGGTGTCTGCTGCCTTATGCATGTGTATTTCCGCTTGGGATTAATAAATCTAATCTAATTTAATCTAATCTAATTTAATGTAATCTAATCTAATCTAATATAACAAAGTGAAAATATTGAGAAGTGTACAGTTGTAATATTTTAAACACTGCCCAGTAGTGTCTCCTAAAATACTGCTATTTTTGTGCATTACTTCAATGTTTCTCATCAATTGAGCATTTTACTACTATTTGCTAATGTCCAGTTTACATTTTTGTCACAATCTGTAATAATGCACAATGTCAAATATAATGTGCAATATTCCTTATACCCTCCTCGAACCACCACCTTATCGTGGTGGTGGGGTTTGCGTGTCCCAGTGATCCTAGGAGCTCTATTATCCGGGGCTTTATGCCCCTTTTAGGGCCACCCAAGGCAAACTAGTCCTAGGTGAGGGAAGAGACAAAGTGCGGTTCAAAAAAACCTCCTATGAAGAACAAAAATTTGTACGGCGTTTTCCCTCACCCGGACGCGGGTCACCGGGGCCCCCCTGTGGAGCCAGGCCTGGAGGTGGGGCTCGATGGCGAGCGCCTGGTGGCTGGGCCTGCACCCATGGGGCTTGGCCGGGCACAGCACGAAGAGGCAACGTGGGTCCCCCTTCCCATGGGCTCACCACCTATGGGAGGGGCCAAGGAGGTCGGGTGCAGTGTGAGTTGGGTGGTGGCCGAAGGCAGGGACCTTGGCGGTCCGATCCTCGGCTACAGAAGCTGGCTCTTGGGACGTGGGATGTCACCTCTCTGAAGGGGAATGAGCCTGAGCTGGTGATATAGTTGGGCTCACCTCGATGCACAGCTTGGACTCTGGAACCAATCTCCTTGAGAGGGGCTGGACTCTCTACCACTCAGGAGTTACCCCCGGTGAGAGGCGCCAAGCGGGTGTGGACATACTTATTGTCCCCCGACTTGGAGCCTTTTCATTGGGGTTTATCCTGGTGGACAAGAGGGTAGCCTCCCTTCGCCTTCGGGTGGGGAGACAGGTCCTAACTGTTGTTTGTGCGTATGCGTCGAACAGCAGTTTGGAGTACCCACCTTTTTTGGAGTCCCTGGAGGAGGTGCTAAAGGGCATACCTTCTGGGGACTCCCTTGTACTGCTGGGAGACTTCAATGCTCACGTGGGCAATGACAGTGAGACATGGAAGGGCGTGATTGGAAGGAATGGCCCCCCCGATCTGAACCTGAGCAGTGTTTTGTTATTGGACTTCTGTGCTCGTTATGGATTGTCCATAACGAACACCATGTTCAAGCATAGGGGTGTTCATATGTGCATTTGGCACCAGGACACCCTAGGCCTCAGTTCGATGATCGACTTTGTGGTTGTGTCGTTGGACCTGCGGCCACGTGTCTTGGACACTCAGGTGAAGAGAGGGGCGGAGCTGTCTACTGATAACCACCTGGTGGTGAGTTGGCTTTGATGGTGGGGGAGGATGCCGGTCAGGCCTGGTAGGCCCAAACGTGTTGTGAGGGTCTTCTGGGAACACCTGACAGAGTCCCCTGTCAGAAGTAGCTTCAACTCCCACCTCCGGCAGAACTTCGACCACATCCCGAGGGAGGTGGGGGACATTGAGTCCGAATGGGCCATGTTCCGTTCCTCTATTGTTGAGGCGGCTGACCAGAGCTGTGGCCATAAGGTGGTCGGTGCGTGTTGTGGCGGCAATCCCCAAACCCGTTGGTGGACACCAGCGGTGAGGGATGCCAACAAGCTGAAGAAGGAGTCCTACAGGACTCTTTTGTCCTGTGGGACTCTTGAGGCAGCTAATAGATACCAGCAGGCCAAGCGGAATGCGGCTTTGGTGGTTCTGGGGGAAAAAACTCTGGCGTGGGAGGAGTTTGGGGAGGCCATGGAGAATGACTTTCGGATGGCTTTGAGGATATTCTGGTCCACCATCCGGCGTCTCATAAGGGGGAAGCAGTGCAGTGTCAACACTGTATATGGTGGGGATGATGCGCTGCTGACCTCGACTCGGGACGTTGTGGGTCGGTGGGGGGAGTACTTCGAAGACCTCCTCAATCCCACTAATATGCCTTCCAATGAGGAAGCAGAGCCTGGGTACTCAGAGGTTGGCCCCCCCATCTCTGGGACTGAGGTCACCAAGGTGGTCAAAAAACCCTGGGAGTGGATGAGATACGCCTGGAGTTCCTCAAGGTTCTGGATGTTGTAGGACTGTCTTGGTTGACACGTCTCTACAACATTGCATGGACATCAGGGACAGTGCCTCTGGCTTGGCAGACCGGGGTGGTGGTCCCCCTCTTTAAGAAGGGGGACCGGAGGGTGTGTTCCAACTACAGAGGGATCACACTCCTCGGCTTCCCTGGAAAGTCTATTCAGGGGTCCTGGAGAGGAGGGTCTGTCAGATAGTTGAACCTCAGATTCAGGAGGAACAGTGTGGTTTTTGTCCTGGTCGCGGAACAGTGGACCAGCTCTACACCCTTAGCAGGGTCCTGGAGGGTGCATGGGAGTTTGCCCAACCAGTCTACATGTGTTTTGTGGACTTGGAAAAGGCATTCGACCGTGTCCCTCGGGGAATCCTGTGGGGGGTGCTCCAGGAGTATGGGGTACCGGACCCCCTGATAAGGACTGTTCGGTCCCTGTACAACCGGTGTCAGAGCTTGGTCCACATTGCCGGCAGTAAGTCGAACCTGTTTCCAGTGAGAGTTGGACTCCGCCAGGGCTGCCCTTTGTCACCGATTCTGTTCATAACTTTTATGGACAGAATTTCTAGGCGCAGCCAGGGCGTTGAGGGGGTCCAGTTTGGTGGACTCAGGATTGGGTCACTGCTTTTTGCAGATGATGTTGTCCTGTTTGCTTCATCAGGCTGTGATCTTCAGCTCTCTCTGGATCGGTTCACAGCTGAGTGTGAAGCGGCTGGGATGGGAATCAGAACCTCCAAATCCGAGTCCATCGTCCTCAGCCAGAAAAGGGTGGAGTGCCCTCTCAGGATTGGGAGCGAAATCCTGCCCCAAGTGGAGGAGTTCAAGTATCTCAGGGTCTTCTTCATGAGTGAGGGAAGAATGGAGCGTGAGATCGACAGGCGGATCGGTGCGGCATCCACAGTAATGCGGGCTCTGCATCGGCCTGTCATGGTGAAAAAGGAGCTGAGCCGCAAGGCAAAGCTCTCAATTTACCAGTCGATCTATGTTCCTACCCTCACCTATGGTCATGAGCTATGGGTAGTAATCGAAAGAACGAGATTGTGAATACAAGCAGCTGAAATGAGTTTCCTCCGTAGGGTGTCTGGGCTTTCCCTTAAAGATAGGGTGAGAAGCTCAGTCATTCGGGAGGGGCTCACAGTACAGCCACTGCTCCTTCGCATTGAGAAGAGTCAGATGAAGTGGCTCGGGCATCTGATCAGGATGCCTCCTGGACGCCTCCCTGGTGTGGTGTTCTGGGCACGTCTAACTGGGAGGAGGCCCTGGGGAAGACCCAGGACACGCTGGAGGGACTATGTCTCCCAGCTGGCCTGGGAACACCTCGGGATTCCTCTGGAAGAGCTAGAAGAAGTGGCCAGGGAGAGGGAAGTCTGGGTATCTCTGCTCAAGCTGCTGCTCCCGCAACCCGATCTCGGATAAGCGGAAGAGGATGGATGGATGGATGGATGGAATATTCTTTATAACATGCAATATTCTTATATAAAGTGCATTGTTTTTTTTAATCTCAGTTTGTCTATTGGACTTTACATAGTCCAAGTGGGGCGGCACGGTGGCGCAGTGGGTAGCACTGCTGCCTTGCAGTTAGGAGACTGGGGGTCCTCCCTGCGTGGAGTTTGCATGTTCTCCCTGTGTCTGTGTGGGTTTCCTCTGGGTACTCTGGTTTCCTCCCACAGTCCAAAGACATGCAGGTTAGGCGCATTGGCGATCCTAAATTGTCCCTAGTGTGTGCTTGGTGTGTGGGTGTGTATGTGTGTCCTGCGGTGGGCTGGCGCCCTGCCCAGGATTTGTTCCCTGCCTTGCGCCCTGTGTTGCCTGGGATTGGCTCCAGCAGACCCCCGTGACCTTGTAGTTAGGATATAGCGGGTTGGATAATGGATGGATGGATGGATAGTCCAAGTGGTTCCTCCTCAGGACGAGAGGTGGGCTCTGTCGCTAACTTCTTCTTCTTCTCTATCTGCAGTTCTTAAAGGCAAAGTCAAGGCGAAGTGTGATAACTTGCACCCTGTTTCAGGGAGTACACCTTTCCAGAAGAAGTCCTACAAATCCTGGTCACTTACAGGAAGAGGTGTTCAGTCTACAACCTTAACCAGGTGAAGGCAGAGCTCTAGTGCTGTAGCTTGAGACCAGGTAGCTGCAGAGCCACTGCAGAGGCTGTTTTTTTAATTCTCTTTATCTCATTTTGTTCTTTTTTAAATGGGGTCTACAAGCAGATGCCCCAACTCTTGAACCCTTGTTCCTTTCCTTCTTTGCAGTATATTCTGTATATATTACTCTTAACATCTGTTGTTTCAGATGGTCAGATCTTTCCATTTGCCTCTATCACCTGAAGGCTCAACAGCCAAAATATTGTATTTGTAAATGACTTTATATAGAAATAACATTTATGTATTTTATTAAAACTTGTATTAAATATTTGTTTGGGGATATTTTAAAACTTGACTTGAATTGTTGCTTAACTAGCAGATGTTTTATCAAGAAGTCAGGAAATTTTATCTTGGGCTGTTTTATCAGGCTTCTGTCCGGTTTTTAAAAGAATTCGCTGTAATATCTGGAAGTCATCAAGTTCACATAAGAAGCTGTGCGTTATGTGGTAAATATTTGAAAATGACCATTTACATTTAGAATCTATTTGCATGTCTGTTTCCAAGCTAGAGGAAAATAGTGACTAACCCTACCCAGCTTCTATCACAGTGAGTGCAAAATCAACAAAAATGTTTTCATGTTTAGCATGTTTGTACCTTGACTTGTGCGTTTAAAATCTTCAGGTATAGGTAGTAAATGGGTTAGAGCGATCAAATGTGAACAGAGAGCTGTGAGAAATAATAGAAACAACAGGAAGATTTCACTGGTCCTGGTCTGCCTGGGGCCAGCTGAACAAGGCAACATCAATGCAGGACAAAATGCAACAAATAAAATGGAGAGACAACTCCCAATGATGCTGTTGATGCTTTGACTGGGGTGACAAATTGACAATTACTTTGTAGCAACATTTCTCCAATACAGAGAGACAAATAACATATACCTGCAATACTGCCACTGCATTTATTAACTCTAAAAGAAAAGTTAACTCTGATGCAGCAGCAGCAGTTCCACACCTTGGAAAGTGTTTTGCATTGTAAAAGTGTACAGAAATGCATTTTAACCTCTAAGATTCTTTTTATACTGTATTAATAGACAAGTTAATCCTGCAAATGCCTAAATATTTAGCCTTGATTTACATGTACACTACATCACATCATCCACTTATCATTCATATCTTAAGCACGCAAAAATTGAGAAACATGGCCAAGGCTGTCGACCTGAGGTTCAAAACAGAACAAGCAAGAATATGTTTACAGGGGCCAAAGGCCTACTGCTGCCCCGAACGCTTCCCCTGAAAAACCTACACTTCAGAATATTTTTGGCATAGGCCAGGGTGCCACTTCAAAAACTGCACTCCTACTGGGACTTACCAAATAACCTTTGAAAGGGCCACACAAATCAAACAGAGAAATAGAGGCTGGTGACCTCAGTTTCAACCACCAGAAAGGTTTAGAGAGATGCATACAGTGGAAGTCAGAAGGTTCCATACACTGAGGGTGAATTCATTAAAACTCATTTTATAACCCCTCCACAGATTTGATACTAACAAACTATCAATTTGGCATATCTTTTAAGGCATCTTGCAAGGCAAAAGTAATGTTTTCCAACAATGTTCACAGACAGATTATTTCACTTTTTATTGACTATATCACAATTTCAGTGGGTCACAAGTTTACATACACTTTGTTAACTGTGCCTTTAAACAGCTTGTACAATTCCAGAAAATGATGTCAAGCTTTTTGGCAATTAGACAATTAGCTTCTGATAGCCTCTTTGCTTGATATAACGGGAAAATCAAAATAAATCAGCCAAGACTTCAAAAAGAAAATTGTGAACCTCCACATATCTGGTTCATCCTTGGGAACAATTTCCAAATGCCTGAAGGTTCCACATTCATCTGTACAAACAATAATACGTAAGTACAAACACCATGGGACCACACAGCCATCATACCACTCAGGAAGGAGATGCCTTCTGTCTGAAACAGCAAATTTTGCCTCAATATAACCAGAGGAGAGATGTCCGTGTAATTTAAAGAGTCAATTCTTGTTAACCCTTTTGAGGCATTCCTTAAAAATATGCAGCATGATGAATACTTTGTAGCTGGTGCTATACTTTTCTCCTTAGATAGCAGTTTCAGTGCATCTTCATAACTCCATCCATCCATCCATCCTCTTCCACTTATCCGAGGTCGGGTCGCAGGGTAGCAGCTTGAGCAGAGATGCCCAGACTTCCCTCTCCCCAGCCACTTCTTCTAGCTCTTCCGGGAGAATCCCAAGGCGTTCCCAGGCCAGTCGAGAGACATAGTCCCTCCAGTGTGTCCTGGGTCTTCCCCGGGGTCTCCTCCCGGTTGGACATGCCCGGAACACTTCACCAGGGAGGTGTCCAGGAGGCATCCTGATCAGATGCCCGAGCCACCTCATCTAACTCCTCTCGATGCGGAGGAGCAGCGGCTCTACTCTGAGTCCCTCCCGAATGACTGAGCTTCTCACCCTATCTTTAAGGGAGAGCCCAGACACCCTGTGGAGGAAACTCATTTCAGCCGCTTGTATTCGCGATCTCGTTCTTTCGGTCACTACCCATAGCTCATGACCACAGGTGAGGGTAGGAACATAGATCGACTGGTAAATTGAGAGCTTTGCCTTACGGCTCAGCTCTTTTTTCACCACGACAGACCGATGCAGAGTCCGCATCACTGCGGATGCCGCACTGATCCGCCTGTCGATCTCACGCTCCATTCTTCCCTCACTCGTGAACAAGACCCCGAGATACTTGAACTCCTCCACTTGGGGCAGGATCTCGCTCCTCACCCTGAGAGGGCACTCCACCCTTTTCCGGCTGAGGACCATAGTCTCGGATTTGGAGGTGCTGATTCCCATCCCAGCCACTTCACACTCAGCTGTGAACCGATCCAGAGACAGCTGAAGATCACGGCCTGATGAAGCAAACAGGACAACATCATCTGCAAAAAGCAGTGACCCAATCCTGAGTCCACCAAGCCGGACCCCCTCAACACCCTGGCTGTGCCTAGAAATTCTGTCCATAAAAGTTATGAACAGAATCGGTGACAAAGGGCAGCCCTGGCGGAGTCCAACTCTCACTGGAAACGGGTTCGACTTACTGCTGGCAATGCGGGCCAAGCTCTGACACCGATCGTACAGGGACAGAACAGCTCTTATCAGGGGGTCTGGTACTCCATACTCTCGGAGCACCCCCCACAGGATTCCCCGAGGGACACGGTCGATCGCCTTTTCGAAGTCCACAAAACGCATGTAGACTGGTTGGGTGAACTCCCATGCACCCTCCAGGACCCTGCTAAGGGTGTAGAGCTGGTCCACTGTTCCGCGACCAGGACGAAAACCACACCGTTCCTCCTGAATCCGAGGTTCGACTATCCGATGAACCCTCCTCTCCAGAACCCCCGAATAGACTTTTCCAGGGAGGCTGAGGAGTGTGATCCCTCTGCAGTTGGAACACACCCTCCGGTCCCCCTTCTTAAAGAGGGGGACCACCACCCCGGTCTGCCAATCCAGAGGCACTGTCCCTGATGTCCATGCGATATTGCAGAGACGTGTCAACCACCTTTTTATAACAGGCATGATGCTTTCATATGAATTGCCAGCATCATTCCTCTGTGGTGAAAGTAGCTCCATGTTGCTTGACTTTGCAAAAGGTCAGAGGCTGCAGACTGCGGGATGCTGGTTCCAGCACCCTGAGCTGCATTGCTGTACTTGTTACTCCAATACTTGGTGGTTAGGTGAAGTAGATCAATCACATCCTCGTGGGCAAAACAACTCTTACAAAACTCCAAGGTCTGCAGAAGTACTCAGTTTGTGAATTCTAACCTTGGACTTGTTGTTGCTACTCTGAAGATCCAGCTTAGGTCCAGTAGGCTACTACCTACTTGGAAAATGGGGCTGGACCTGGCCAGACTCCAAGATCAGGCTATTTCTGACGAGTTTGCAAGCAGTTTGTGTGAGGAACTTACGGACTTGGATGCGACTGCCGATCCTAATGTGATTTGGGAGACTTTCCACGACAAGACCGTGAAGGTTGCTGAGGGTTGTGTTGGTGTTACCACTGATCCCAGAAGGAGGTGTTTCATCTTACAGGGCACTCTGGATATTATCAAGAGGAGTCGCAGTGCACAGCTTGATGGCAATTCCAATCTGTACTGGGAACTGAGAAGGATGGCTGTGAGGGCTCTGAGGGCAGATAAGAAGGTGTTTGTTAGAAGAATCTGTGAGCAAGTGACACACCTTCTATGGTCTAGTGACCCACGTCCTGCTTACAGAGGAATTGAAGCATGGCGCGCAAATGAATCTGTTCCTTCGGAGAGTTGCAGTCAGGGTGACTGAAGGAACATTCCTTACAGATGACACTGCAGTTGTGACCCCCTGGGCTGACTACTTTGAGCAGCTGTTTAAAGGTGATCCTCTGGGTAGGACATTGGATATCTCTGGGTCCACGGTGCTTGAGGCTGATGCTCCAATTAGCTGTGAACCACCCAGTCTCACTGAGATTACACAGGTGGTGAACCAGCTGAATGTAGGGAAGGCTGCAGGGATCTGTGGTATCCGGGGTGAACTTCTCCAGGCTGGTGGTAAGGCTATCGTCCTGGCATTGCAAGAAATCTTTGTTTCTAATATGGGAGACTGGAGTCATCCCAACTGACTGGAAAATGGGAGCGAACAAGAATTCTGAGTGTCTAGGCTTATGTGTGTCCTGGATAAAAACCAAGATCCAGGCCTTTAATGACCTCATAGGCACAGCCATCAGTAGTGTGTCTGTCTGTGGAGAGAGGGTCGACCTTGTTGAGAGGTTTACTTACCTCAGCAGTGACATTCATGTCTCTGGTGATTCTTCCTATGAAGTCAGTAGACAGATTGGGAGAGCATGGGAGTCATGAGGTCACTGGAGTAGAGGTGGAAGGACAGAAAGAGAAGGAAGAGAAGAAAAGTTCTGTGTGATGTTTACTTGACTGTGCTTGTATACTGTGTTGTTTTGGGGGGAAACAGTTGGGAAGAGTTGTCGCTGGCCAAATAAAAAATGTGTATTGTGCTTGAACTTGTGCCTGGCATCCATCTGTGTCGGGTTTGAGAAGCAGGTGCACCACATGTCTATCTAAAACCAGTAGGTGCTTTCTTTTGTACCAGGGCTTCATAGTGGTTTTTAATAACTGTCATTAGTCAAATTTCAGATGATTGAAAATTTAACATTGATCTTCTGTCAACCTGAAATTACTTTAAGCTAATTATGAGGTAAAAGTCCAAATAACAATGTCTCCAAAAGCCCCATATCACATTTCCTTTGAGGTACCATATGTACACACTGGTTACCTTATCAGAGCTTAAACATAACAGGTGTAAGTGCCAGGCAGGATTCTCTGCCATCCCAGCTATTGATATATGAGTATGATGAGTATGGGACCCTTAACTGGATGAGAAGACAAGATAAGGGAGCAGTGAGGGAAAGTTCCTAATTTTGTGTATATTAATCCCTCATCTGTTAGATGGCAACATTCCAGGACTGTGGTAACCATGTGGAATCCTGCAGAGCATGATGGGATTTGTAGTGCTGAGAGTCAGCTCTGCTGGGTCTCATCGGTGCCACCAAAACTCTTTTCCATTCTTCCAACTTCCTCTCCACTTCCTCTTTTCTGGAGCTGAACAACACAATGTCATCAGTCAGAAGTATGCACTTAGGGGATTGGTCTTTTATCCCCTGATTCAACACATCCATAACCAGATCACAAAGGTAAGGGCTTAAAGAAGATCCTTGGTGCAGACCTGCTCTATCTGGGATCTTGTCTGTTACCCCAACACTGCTTTTAACCTCACTTCCTCATACATATCCTAGACTATTCTCGCATACATTTCTGGCACTCCTTTCTCTCTCATGCACCTTCAGACCACTTAACATGGCACTCTATATAAGCCTTCTCCAAATCAAAAACATCAATAACTGAGAATCAGACTCTTTGGATTTCTAGCATTATCATTTATAATTTTAGAGAAATGAGACTGCCTCTCAAGTTGGACTGCTTTGTTATATTCAGTTATATGTGCCTTCAGTATTTCATTGTGGACTGTGTTACCACAAGAGAGCACCAGACAGCCCCAAACCACGGACACAGCCATACAGTACACAATACATGAATAAAATAAAGGAATTTTATTCCTTCCAAAGCACCTTTCCACAGACCTCTTTCCAACAATCAGCCATAAATACAATTACAATCACAATAAATCAATGAACCTTTCTCCTTCCATCCTGCAGTTGAATGTTGTCTGCTGCCTCCCAACTTTGACTCGTCCATGTGTGCAGTGGGCTTCCTTTTAATGCCAGACCCAGGAGTGTTTTCAGTGCCACGCCACATCTTCCAAGTACTTCCAGCTATTATGAAAGTAAGTAGGTCCTCCCTCAACGGCACCCTCTTTTGGAACATAGGGACCCCGGCAGGGCTGTCCTTCCAGATTCCATATCCCAAGCACCCCGGTTGGTGTTTCAACTGGGTTCTCATGTGAGGACCACTGACACTGGGGAATGGAACAGCTCCTGACTCTTGGCTTCTGCTAGTTCATTCATTCTTTTATACCAGCTGGGCACAAAGTTATCTTTTTGTTCAACCTTTCAATTCATCTGTCATTCTTCTTGGGCCTTCTGTTCATGTAATAATTCATGCTTCTCCTGGGATTCCGTTCTTATCCCACAAGTATTAGTTTAGTTTTCTTCTAATTATGCTTAGTTCTCCAGCATTTTGCCATTAGTTCAGACTACCCTGAATGATTGGTAAAGCAAATGATCACTGTCTGTGCCCCCAATCTGTTTAGTCTCTCTCTATTCACTTATACAGGTATGTTTATAACTTTCAGGTAATTTGAGTTTGGTGGCAAGCTGCATTATTGACTCACACCAGATGTTTTTTCAGAACTGAGAGCTTCCTCCTACCCTGCTTACAAAGTCCAATCGGATATGTGAGACACCTCTACTCCAGAGTAATAAATCGTTCAACAAAACAAACTTTTAATCTTACCCTTTTGCCTTTGAAAAATAATCAAGTATTTATTTAATTGACTTAATACAATGCAGAACGCTGTTAACAATTGTCAGTTAAAATTCAAGAACAGACTATCCTAATTATAAAACACGGAAATGGTACTGTACACATATAAATGCAAATTTGTTAAAATACACAAAGAACAAGGTAGAAACGGATTAAAAATAAATAGAAATCAACAATACTTGTTCATTAATTAATTGACGAACTAGAGCAAGTTAACAAGATTAAAATCGTAAAAGAGAAAATCAAAAACAAGGTTACAGTCCTGGGGCCTCATGCATAACGCCATGCATAGAATTCACACTAAAACATGGCGTATAGAGAAAAATGGAAATATGTGTGTGCACAAAAAACTAGATGCATAAATCTGAGTACGCAAATTTCCACGTTCTTCTGCTCAATAAATCCTGCCATCCTACCCCAACTCCTCCCATAATTTTGCATATTTTATTATGTAAATCAATATAAATATCACCTTCCTTTCGGTGTTTGGTTAAAAGCAATGGCAAAAGCATGTGAAAAAAAGATTTCAGTGAATGCAAAATGGAGGCAAGGAAAAACGTACCATTTTTTGGCTTAAGCAATGGTATAAACAACAAAAAAGAAGTTGATTAAGTGATACAGAGTGGCTGAGAAACTCAAAAGTTCAAGTTCAGAAAGTCGCACAGTACACAAAATAAAAAGGAAGTGGTCAGATATCAAAGTCGCCATGAAAAGGAGATATTAGCATATTAGCGTATAATCAATGTTTAAAATCAATGTAATTTACTAGAGTTTCTCAGATTCCATCGTAACTAAAGTAGAACGTTAAATGCTTCATATTCTATGTGTTCTTCTATGTGATATGTGTGTGAATCACTACATGCTTCTTAAACGGGATTTCTCTTATGCCAACAGGACACAGAATACATTACATTCATGATATTACAGCTCTCTGAACAATTTAAATACTAAGATGAATACTTGGAATGTATGATGTAATGAATTAAAGCATGTAATAAACATGGGGGCACAGTGGTGCAGTGGTAGCAATGAGCTGGTGCCCCATCCTGAAAATGTTCCTGACTCCAGCAAGATGCTTGTTGGGATGTGCATGACCCTCGATGAGATTATTTATTGCAGCAGTACTGTCTCTTTCAAACATAGTAACCACCAATTCCTGTCCTTCCTTTTCTTTCACTACATAACCAATTGCCACACAATAAGCTCTGTAATAAATGTCAAGTTATCTGTAAGCTTAGAATGCCGATTCTTCAAAACTTTTAAGGAGCATTGAAATATCTTCATAGTACATGTTTAATTATTACATTCATCTATCCATCTAGGGTTGCACCAGTCACAGCAAGCATACATCGCAAGGCAGGAACAATCCCTGGACAGGGTGCCAGGTCATCGCTACTGCTGCGCCACCATGCCCACACGTTTAATTATTAACAGTATGCATTATTTAATTGAAGTTCAAAATTTATTTGTATAATGCAATATACTGTACATAATTTAACGTATTTCATCTTAAAAATGATATCAATAGCTCCAAGAAGATAGCTCTTGGAAATCTAAATTGACTTAGAAGCTAGTTGTCATCATCTGTAAATACACACTCTCTTCTATTGAATTGAATTGAATTCCTTTATTGTTATTGTATGGTACAATGACATTCAATATGCAAATCCTGCATAAACTTATTTTCCTATAAAATGATAAAATAACAATAACAATATGATAAAAATCAATGAAAAATATACAATGTAAAAGTATAAGTACAATATACTTGTACATACTGTATAGTGCAGATAGTGCAAATGGTTCATAAAGTGGCTCAGGGTGTGCAATATTACAATTGTAGTGCAGGTTTACAGTGAGGTAATTGTACTTATAAGTGCAAACAGTTCTACAAGGAGCACTTGATGGACTGATTGAGTGCGTTTAGAGCTCTTGGGATGAATCTGTTTCTGAACTGCAAAGTCCCTACAGGAAAGGCTCTGAAGCATTTGCCAGATGGGAGAAGTTCAAATAGACTGTGCACATGACTGAGGCAGTGTGTGCTATAAATGTTCTACTGGGTGGGTAGAAGCTGTATCCCAATAATCTTCTGTGCTCTCGACACTACAGAGCTGTGATTCCACACTCAGATAGAGTGGGTTATAATACTTTGAGTGGTGCACTGAGAGTAACAAGGCTATTAAGTAGCTATGGTATTTGGAATAGTTTGGACATTCTGTGGATGATGATATTGTTACAGGCTGATTACAATCAGATCCCTTAAATTTACAAATGATATGATATAATGATACACAAATTCTAGTGTATTTTATAAAGCCATGTCAGGGTGAATCTAAAAAAGAAAGGGAAACCACACAGGAACAGTAGCACTGCTTTGATGCTGGGTGCCACCAGTTTGCAAAACTGAGCAGAAAACGTGCTTACGCAATAGATTGTGCTGCCTTGAGAATGTGCATATCTTTACACTAAGTTTATTTTTTATACATTGCGATGTGAGCGCAGATGAGGGCGTACGCAGCAATTTTGTGTTTACATACCGGTTATACATGAGGCCCCTGGAGACTTGGCCAACTGGCCGACTACCCCCTGTGAGATACGCCCGAACACCACCAGACAGACACCACTTGTTTATAAAAGCACACGTTTATTTTTCCTCTACTTCGCACAGCACACAGTGCTTCCGCACCAAACACCCCTAACACGGGCCCCCTCCACAATGTCCTTGGACCACCTTTCCTCTGCTCCCAGGAGCTTCGTCCTGCTCCCGCTCCTGACTCTAGCTCCCAGACTGTAGGAAGGTGGCCCCTTTTATGTTCACCCGGACGTGCTCCAGGTGCTCGTTGATGACCTTCCGGCGGCACTTCCTAGTGTGGCAGCACGAGCAGCATGAGCACCCGGAAGAACTCCGAGTGTCCCCGGAATTTTCTTTCTCCACCTGCCCAGGTGTGGCAGAAGTGCAGGTTTCACGGGCTCCACAACACTTGAGGCGCCCCCTGGCGGCGGCCACAGGCCCCAATGGGTTTGAGCCTCCTGGCTCCGTCCCCGTGTTCCCTACTTTATCCAGTTGCCCCCTCGTGGCCCGGGGAACGAATAACCTGCCTCCCGGTCCTTCCAGGGGTCCCGGCTGGGTCTGCCCCCTCGCCTCCTGTGACACCCCTTTTAACCACTGTACCACATTTTTCTTTACTAGAATGCCCAGTAGGCACAGGGTGGTCTTCAGGCCTTGAAACCCTTTCAGTATTTTTCTTCCAGCTTTTTTTCCAGTCTTGTGTGAATTGACATAATTTTAAATACGGATTACAGTAAACACTGTTGTGGTTGAGTGAACGTCTTTTGCCTTGACCCAGGTTTGCTTTGTTTGTCTTCCTCAGCTTGCTTTCACTGTGGGCAAATTTGATTTTTTTGTGTTTTTATCATCTTTAAATAAAGAGTGACTAAATTCTGTGAAGTCAAGTTAGTGCATTACACAGCTACAGTATATTCCACATTACAGATTTTCTTGCTGATATCCTTTCTTGAAACAAAGCTTTCTTTTACATTTTATTTTGTAGTACTAGGTTGTTGTACCGTGTTAGCCATTATGAAAGATTACATCTTGCCTGAAGAAGGGGCCTGAGTTGCCTCGAGAGCTTGCATATTGTAATCTTTTTAGTTAGCCAATAAAACGTGTCATTTTGCTTGACTTTTCACTACATTTTATTTTGGCAATGCCACTGGCACAGATTCATAACACTTAAAGAAGAACGAATGCACACCTTGCATTTTTAAAGGAATGTTGCACCTTCTGCCAATTGGGACACATTCCACTTCTTGGAGGCTGACCAAAGCCAGTCTTTTTGACACTTTTAGGTGCCTAAGTGTAGCATTACAGTTGGCAAGAGTTCACAATTAGTGTTTATAACAAACATTCAAAAAATCCATTTCATAATGGCTTTCCAATCATGTTGCCTCGTTCTTCTAGAAAAGTCAATGTGTCATCTTGTGTTATTAAGAAGTTTTTTTGAAATCAGGTTCTGCAGAAAATATCTTATTCCTGCTCAGCAGCACAGAATATACCTTTGCAACCTTTTGTCCTCAGTTCAAAAAGAGTAGTAGGAGAAGAAGGTAGAATATGCTGTCTGCTAAAAGTGGCCCTGCATGGACATCTCTTGTGTGTTCTTTAAGCCTTCTGTGCCAATGGAAATCAACATGAAAAAGGACAGTGCCCACACATTTCTACAACTGACACCTGGCTGCATATGCTGGTGTCTCAAACATTGCATCTGTTACCAGTGTGTGTGCTGTTTCTACCTATTGCCATCCTTCACTGAATGCATTTCTGTATTTAATGCAGAGAGTCTAATTACGCTGGTGTGCGCCAAAATCCTCAGTGTACTTTACAGATTTAAGTGTGCTGAATCCATTTTTGAAAATGGAATTTATTTTACCACAAATTGCATCGGATTAAAAAAATAAGTTACATTTTTTATAGTATAAGAATTTTTCATCTCAGAATATTATTTGAAATATTTTTGACCTGGAAAATGGCAGTCCTTCTCTTTAACATTAATTCAGGTGGAAACAACCCAAAATAAAATATTTGCTAAACATTTTTTGCTCTCAATTTTTTTTGCTAACTTTTTATTCTTCAAAAAAACAAGCAAATTTTATTTAGATGTTTAGAAAGATGCCTTTTTATTGTTCAGAAGAGAGAAAGTTCTTGATTTTCAGGCTAGGGTTAGGGTACGTTATTATCCCAGAGGGAAATTAGTTTGAAGCAAGAAAGGGCAAAACTGAAGGCATTGTTACACAGATACAAGAAAATAAGCAAAGACACAGAGCCAGTGATATCACAGGCAGACATGCTGTAGATTACTTAAATAAGAAATCTTAAATCTGTTACTCATTACTTGCAGGAACCTAAGTCTGCAGCTTGATGACAACATCTAAAATTTAGGAGACAGAGGACTGAAACTATAGGGGCCCCACGTGTGCAGGGGCCTGGGATTGGCCAAACTATTTTTAATTATTTTTTTCATTTACTAAAAGAAAACTGCCTCCCTGACTCCCATTGGCCAATAAGGAAAATTTTAAATTTAAACAGCTGATTGGGTAGATGTGACCTGATTAAAGTTAATTTTTTTTTTAATTCATACCACACCACTGTGTTATTCTGGGTAACTGGACAGCATTTCGGCAAAGTGCCCGAAAGAAAATATGACAGCAGAGCATAAAAACGAAAAGCACAACGACTGAAAGGACAATGTAACCAAGAACTGCTAAAGAAAATCCCTAAATTTTACAGTTTACAGTTTGGCGCCGCTGTGAGTGCCAGCCTTTCCAGCAGCTCCGTGTAAAACTTTATATTTCTACCTTTTTCTCTATCTCCCTGATCATTCCTACCACTTTCTTTTATGTGGACTCATTTCCTGGACACTTTTTACTACTTGGAAATGGATTTTTACACGCCGAGACTCGTCTGTTCAGTTAGTCAACTTCAAGTGCTGAGAACAAAGGCCCATGCCGGTGTGGTTCCCTATTTGCCTGACAAGGTAAGAAGGCTGTATCGTGGCAGCAGAGCTGGCGCTAAGCTAAAGGCTTAGTGGCTAATGAGGAAGAGGCGATACAAGCCTTTGGTGCCTTCTGTGATCCTGGGAAATGTGAACTCACTACCAAATAAGATTGATGAACTGGCTACGCTGGTGAAAAATGTCAGGACCTACAGAGAGTGCAGTTTGATGTATTTTTGTGAAACATGGCTAACAACTAGCATCCCAGATGCTAATGTGGAGTTACCCAGGTTTAGCACAGTTAGAGTGGACAGAGACGCAAATACCTGTGGGAAGCGGAAAGGAGGAGGACTCGCTCTATATGTGAATACAAGGTGGTGCAACCCTGGACATGTAAACGTCAAAATCTCCACTTGCTGCAGGGACATCGAACTGTTGGCCGTAAGTCTGCGTCCCTATTACTTGCCCAGAGAGTTCGGAACGGCATTGTTGTTATTGTTTACATCCCTCCTCGGGTGGACGTGGAGACAGCGGGTGACATCATCCACGCCGCTGTTGCTAAACTACAAACACAGCACCCGAGGCGCTTGTGCTAATCTCTGGAGACATTAACCATGTGACGCTGGACAAAACATTACCTGCCTTCTCCCAGTATGTGGATTGTAACACCCGGAAAAATAGGATTATTGACCTACTGTATCCAAATGTTAAGGACACATACAGCGCCACCCCGCTGCCTGTGCTTGGGAAAGCTGATCATAACCTGGTTCTGCTTCAGCCTCACTACAAACCAAGAGTGAGGGAGCTACCTACAACCACACGCTCATTCAGGAAGTGGTCCCCTGAGGCAGAGCAGGCTCTGAGAGACTGCTTTGGAACTACGGACTGGGATATCCTGCAGGGATCACATAGTGAGAACATTGAGGAGGTTGTTGACTGCACTACTGACTACATTAACTTCTGTATGGACATTGTAGTTCCAGTAAGAACAGTACGCTGCTATGCTAACAACAAGCCATGGATTACAAGTGACATCAAGGGCCTTTTGAACCAGAAAAAAAGGGCTTTTAAAGGTGGTGATCAGTATGAGCTTAAGCATGTGCAGAAGGAACTCCGAGTCCAGCTCAGGGCGGCGAAGGAGCAGTACAGGAGAAAGCTGGAGCAGAAGTTGCAGAATAACATCATGAAGGAAGTGTGGGATGGGATGAAGATCATCACTGGCTGCAGCTCGAAGCGGGGTGCCACCATCAAGAGAGACGTGGAGAGAGCAAACCTGATGAACAACTTCTTTAACAGGTTTGACCACCCTAACCCACTCTCACCTCGGAGTACTGCACCCTCCACCCATCCTTCTGCTGATACCAGCATAGGAGAGAGTTTCCCTCCACCCACAATTACAGCAGCCCAGGTAAGCAGACAGCTGAGGAGACTTCGTGCCAGCAAAGCAGTGTGTCCAGATGGAGTATCACCACGACTGCTGAAGGCCTGTGCGTTGGAGCTGGGGAGTCCTCTACAGCGTATCTTCAACCTGAGCCTGGAACAGGAGAGAGTCTCAAGGCTTTGGGAAACATCTTGCATCACCCTAGTCCCAAAGGTATCAAATCCTGGTGAGCTGAATGACTTCAGGCCTGTTGCTTCACCACCTGAGGCCACAGGTCCACCACGCCCTCGACTCCCTGCAGTTCGCATACCAGGAGAAGGTGGGAGCAGAGGATGCCATCATCTATATGCTACACCGATCCCTCTCCCACTTGGACAGAGGCAGTGGTGCTGTAAGAATTATGTTTCTGGACTTCTCTAGCGCCTTCAACACCATCCAACCTCTGCTCCTCAGGGACAAGTTGACAGAGATGGGAGTAGATTCATACCTGGTGGCATGAATTGTGGACTATCTTACAGACAGATCTCAGTATGTGCGTCTCAGGAGCTGCAGGTCTGACATTGTGGTCAGCAACACAGGAGCGTCGCAGGGGACTGTACTTTCTCCGGTACTGTTCAGCCTATATACATCGGAGTTCCAATACAACTCGGAGTCCTGCCACGTGCAAAGGTTCGCTGACGACACTGCTATCGTGGGCTGCATCAGGAGTGGGCAGGACGAGGAGTATAGAAATCTAATCAAGGACTTTGTTAAATGGTGTGACTCAAACAACCTACAACTGAACACCAGCAAAACCAAGGAGCTGGTGGTGGATTTTAGGAGGCACAGGCCCCTCATGGACCCCGTGATCATCAGAGGTGACTGTGTCCAGAGGGTGCAGACCTATAAATACCTGGGAGTGCAACTGGATGATAAACTGGACTGGACTGTCAATACTGATGCTCTGTTATAGAAAGGACTGAGCCAACTATACTTCCTTAGATGGCTGGTGTCCATCAAGATGCTGCAGATGTTCTATCAGACGGTTGTGGCGAGCACCCTCTTCTACGCGGTGGTGTGCTGGGGAGGCAGCATAAAGAAGAGGGACGCCTCACACCTGGACAACTGGTGAGGAAGGCAGGCTCTATTGTAGGCATGGAGCTGGACAGTTTGACATCTGTGGCGGAGCGACGGGCACTGAGAAGGCTCCTGTCAATCATGGAGAATCCACTGCATCCATTAAACAGTATCATCTCCAGACAGAGGAACAGCTTCAGCGACAGACTGCTGTCACTGTCCTGCTCCACTGACAGACTGGGGAGATCGTTCCTCCCCCACACTATGTGACACTTCAATTTCACCCTGGGGGGTTAAACGTTAACATTATATAAAGTTACTGTCTGTTGTACCTGCATTTTTATCACTCTTTAATTTAATATTGTTTTTTATCAGTATGCTGCTGCTGGAGTATGTGAATTTCTCCTTGGGGATTAATAAAGTATCTATCTATCTATCTATCTATCTATCTATCTATCTATCTATCTATCTATCTATCTATCTATCTATCTATCTATCTATCTATCTGTCTGTCTGTCTGTCTGTCTGTCTGTCTGTCTGTCTGTCTGTCTGTCTGTCTGTCTGCCTGCCTGCCTGCCTGCCTGCCTGCCTGCCTGCCTGCCTACCTACTTACCTACATTGACTGGATATTTCAAGGCTGTTGAATCTTCATCCAGTCAGCAGCAAAATGCTGATCCACTGGGTAGAGGCTTTGAAAGGCTTTTCAGACACTAGATGGTCAGCACACACACAAGCAATAAAAGCACTGCATCAGAACTACACCAGTCACTGCAAAAGTTAGCTGATGACCCAAACCAAACCCTTACTGCTCAGGATGAAGTCCGGACACTCTACGCAAAGATGGAAAAAACTAGAGATTTCCTTTTTGTGAAACATGTGTGGCACCACATACTGTAACGCTTTTACAAGACTAGCACTGCTCTTCAGGCAGTTGATTTGGAGTTATGTAATGCTGTTGATCTCATTAGGTCATTGAGGAATTATGTAGCCGTCCTGCAAGATGATTTTGACAACTTTGAGATTGGTGCAAAGAACATGTCATCAACTGTGTTCCAATACTACAAAGTGGACACACAGAGGCACAGAAAAAGGAAAAAACAAGCAGATAAATCTACTGAATCTGACTGTGAGCAATCAGGCCAAGACAAATTCAAAACAACAGTTTTTATTGATGTCATAGACCAACTCGTTGCTGAACTGGAATGGAGGTATCACTCCTACTAAGACACTGAGCAGATGTTTGAATTTTTGAACAATATTCCATCCATCTCTGTAGAAGATTGTCAAACTGGCGTGGCTTATCTTCAGAAGAAATGTGCTGGTGATCTGGAGGAAGATTTTGTGGACGAAATTGGACAATTCAGAGAATTTATTAAAGAAAACAAGGACATCTCAGCAAGGTCACTGCTGCAACTTATACGAGGAAGAAAATTATGGTCCATTTTTCCAAATGTTGATATAGCACTCAGGATATTTATGACTTTGCCTGTAACAAATGCTAGTGTGGTGTGTTCATTTTCAAAACTGGGACTAATTAAAAACAGACTGAGATCCACAATGGGCCAAAACAGACTGAATCACCTGTCTCTGATGTTCAGTGAAAATGATATTTTGCTGCAAACTGGATTTTACCAGCCTCATCAAGAACTTCTCTTTCAGGAAAACAAGGAAGAAAATCTTCTAAAGGTAGGAAAATGTATATTTGCCGTGTGATTGTGATGCTGTGGTGTTATTATTTTGTGTTACTGTATTGTATTTTTATGGGTCTTGTTTTATTTGATATGTGTGATTTTACCTCAGTAATATAGTGTGGCCTGTATACTACTGCCATTATTGCACCTGTTGGTTTAGAAAGGTAAAAGAGGTTATTAACTTGCAGATCCACTGTTAATGCCTTTAATTTGTGTAGTTGCTATTTATAGTAAAGGCTGTCAAGGTATTTCTGTGGATGTTTGTTTATGCTAGTGCACCCCGAGTGGGTGCATTTCGGCTATGTAATATTTCCAGCATGCTATTACACGTGGCGTTAAATTATTTTTTTTTTCTGGTAAAGCATTATGAGTAAGTGGGGCTGTCTATATCCTCTGCAACAGGGGGCCCACACAAAGAGTATCTTAGGGGCCCATGTCCACCTTAATCTGCCTCTGGGTGCCGTGACCCTTTTCTTCAGAACGACGGCAGTTCATTTGCTGTGGGACACTACGACTTAAGCCCATTATTGCAAGGTACACTGCCATGGAATGAAAAAAAAGTTTTTTTTACAACTTGTCTGTTACGATTTAATTTATGTAAATTATCCCAGGAAATACTTGCTAGACTGATGGGCAAAGCAGAAGACATAGTTAAAATCATAATTTGCAATAATCCTTCCTTAGACAACTCTCAACCCTCACTAATCTTTGATATTCTGAAGTAGCATTTTAGTGAGTTGACTTACTCCAATATGCCTCTTGCGGACTTTTACAACACATTGACTCATCCTGGTGAAAAACCAATGGATTACTGGATCCGCCTAAATAAGGCAGTAGATGTGGCAGATGAGTGCTTATGCCAGTGTGGGCGCCACATTGACAGCCCAAGTCACGAAGTTGCCATGATGTTTATTAAACATCGTCCTGATCGATGTCTTTTGAACATTTTTAAATTTAAGTTATCCAACAAGTGGACTGCACATGAGATTCAGGAGAGACTTGAATACCAAAGGGATACCAGAGTTTATGCCACAACACCAACACGCTCTCCCTACATTATTAAGCCTGCTGTCCACACACAAGAGATATTGAACTGCCAATCAGAACAATTCAAATCTTGCCCAGCACTTCCCTCTACAGAGGTTCAAACTCCTGATTGTGCTGGGCAGTCAGGAAATGACTGTATGAGGAGCTTGGTTAACTTACTTGACCGCATGTTCACACAGCAAACCCAGATGTCAGTTTGCTCCTCACCCATGTCCAGACAGTGCGACTCCTTTCCCAAGAGGGCTTGTAAGGTTTGTGGTGATTCCGAGCATTCTACTTTGTCACACTGCAGAAGATCTAATTTGTGCTTATGATGTTTCACTCCAGGGCACTGGAAGAAAAACTGTCCCCTTCAGAAGAATCAGGGCCATCAACTGTCTAGTGAGGTTCTTCAGGAAAATGGTCAGCCTTTAAACTGAATAGCTCACATTTTGGGAGGGACAGTGTGGGTGAAAGCTTTTAATGACCTGTTTTACACTCCTGTTATTGTTGGTGGTCATGTAAAGCTTCAAGGGATGCTAGATTCAGGCTCCATGGCATGTACAATCAGTATGACTGCTGTTCATCAGCTTCAGGGTGCAGGACTTTTATCAGAAACAATACAACCAGCAGAGAACGTTGTTTTGATTGGCTGTGGTGGTCAACAGACACATCCTGAAGGTATTTATGACTTAGAGATGTGTCTGTATGGTGTCATCTGTGTTGTTCCTACTCTACTAGTACCAGGCCAGCATGTTGATCTCATTTTGGGCACAAATGTCATCAAATACTTGTTTCATCACATTAAAAGCCACAGTGAGTACTGGGATCTTGCTTCAAGAACTGGTGCCCAGTCACACCCTGTAGAACAGTTCCTTAATATGATGACCTGTATTGACCGATGGAGAGATGGGATGATGCCAAAACAAGCTGTAACGCTTTTTCCTAGACATGAATACTTGGTATGGGGGAAACTCCCTGCTAAGTCCCCCGTTTCTCCAGGCAGTACTTTAATAGTAGAAGCCACTGCATCCAATGCTAGACCATGCAAAATATTAGTGGGCAGAGTCATCACTCCAATGTGGGGTGATAGGTGGATTCCGGTTAAGCTTCTTAAGCTTTCAGATAAGTCAATTACTTTGAAACGGAATAGTAAAATAGTTGATGTGTTACCATGTTTAGTTGTGGAGGATCTAGATGTTTTTCAAGGTATTTTTATGAAGACAGATGACAAAAATCTAGACTCGTCCCACAAGTGCCATAGATTCTGTTCTGGTACTACTCCTACTCTTGCTGAGTTTGGGCTCAGTGATATTAAGGTTGAAGACTGCCAGATCAGTAGCTCCGCGAAAGAAAAGCTTGTACGACTACTGATAGAGTACAGACATCTTTTCGAAACATCCTTTGGACTGTGGAGAAGCTAAGGGTTTTGTGCATCGTATCCGTTTAACCGATGAGCGTCCATTTCGTCTTCCATACCGTAGGGTGCCCCCTGCACATTATCAGAAGTTGAGGCAAGTTTTAACTGAAATGAAAGAAGAAGGCATAATCAGAAAGTCAATGAGCGAGTTTGCATCACCTTTGGTGATGGTGTGGAAGAAGGATGGTAATGTGTGAATTTGCACTGACTTTCGTTGGCTGAATGCAAAAACTTTGAAAGATGCCCACCCCTTGCCACATCCAGCAGACTGCTTGGCTGCTTTAGGAAGCAATTCTTTTTTTAGCACAATGGACCTTACTTCCGGATATTACAACATTCCCATGCACAAAGAGGATAAAAAATACACAGCCTTCATATCTCCTCTTGATTTACATGAATACAACAAAATGCCTCAAGAGCTGTGTAATAGTCCTGCCTCTTTTATGAGGATGATGCTCAGTATTTTTGGGGATCTGAAGTTCACTAAGCTGCTATGCTACTTGGATGATCTCTTAATTTTTTCTCCTACTGAAGAAGTTGCCCTTTGTAGTCTTCAGGTTGTGTTCCAAAGGTTATGGGAGAATAATTTTAAAATGGCCCCAAAGAAGTGTCACTTTATGCGGACGACTTATTTCTTGGTCACATTATTGACAACACTGGTGTTTCAGTTGATCTTTCTAAGGTAGACGCTATTGCTAATCTAACAAAACACAAGATCTAATGGAAGGTGATGGTTGCACTCACTCTGTACACAGAATTAAATCATTTTTGGGAATGGTATTTTACTACCAGCACTTTATTCCTAACTGCTCTACCAGAGCCAAGCCTTTGTTTGCACTAACAGTGGGTCAGAAATGAAGAGGAAAATTTTCCAAGAACTGGAAAAGACAGCATGTTTTTCAATTACTCATACCATCTGATTGGACATTAGAATGTAATACTAAAGACACAGCTTCTTGAATCAGTTGTGCTTGAACACCCCAACTTCAACAAACCATTAATTCTTTCTGTAGATGCATCCCTTAATGGGCTTGGTGCTGTCCTTTCTCAGCTTGTTCCTGGTGAAGGGAAGGCTAGACCAATTGCTTTTGCAAGTAAAACCTTAAGTGCGGCCCAAAGAAGGTATCCAGCATATAAGCTGGAATTCCTGGCTTTGAAATGGAGCATCTGTGAAAAATTCAGTCATTGGTTGAAGGGTCATAACTTTACAGTATGGACTGATAATAACCCACTTAACTGTTATCTGTTAACTAAGCACAAACTTGATGCATGTGAGCATCGTTGAGTGTCCAAGTTGGCACCTTTTACTTTTGACCTTAAACATATCTCAGGCAAACAAAACATTGTGGCAGTTGCACTAAGTCGAGATCTCTTTACAAAGTCAATCAGCAGCCGACTTTTAAAGGAACCATATTGTCAGTTATTACATGAAGCTGAGAAGGTAGCAGAAGGAACAGTGCAGGATCTGTTGCGAATGACTTG
Organism: Erpetoichthys calabaricus; assembly: GCF_900747795.2. Lineage (NCBI taxonomy): Eukaryota > Metazoa > Chordata > Cladistia > Polypteriformes > Polypteridae > Erpetoichthys > Erpetoichthys calabaricus. Next base: position 50,356,219 of record NC_041411.2, on the reverse strand, counting down.
CCAGCCACAACTACTTGGAAAGACCAGTTCACATCCTCAGCTGGACACTCAAATTAAGTTTTTTTACGACTGCAGTGAGATTCAGGCTTTGTGTCAGTCCTCACACACTTGGGAAACAGGTGCAGAGTTTAGAGCTATTAGTCTAGCTCAGCATGTTCATCAACTTTGCACTGGCCAGGCGTTTTGTCCTGAATTTACAGAGCAACAACTTCAACTTGCACAACAAAATGACCCGGTCATTTCCAAGGTGCTACCTTTTGTGATCCGAAAGAGACGACCTTCACGAAGGGAACAACATGGTGCAAATTCAAAGGTTCTTAGGTTGTTGAAACAATGCGATAGTTTAGAATTTCAAAATGACATCTTGTACAGAGTGATTAAAGACCCTGTGCAGGGTAAGAAGAAAGTTCAGTATGTTCTTCCTTATCCGTTGATGGAGAAAGCACTATCAGGCATTCATGATCTGGTAGGACATCAAGGACAGGCTCGAACACTGTATCTGGTCAAACAATGTTTTTTTCTGGCCTGATATGGAAAATGACATCAAAGCCTATGTGAAATGCTGTCAGAGATGTGTTTTTGACAAGTCCCCTGAGCCTGCTGCACAAGCACCATTAGAGAGTATGAGACTTCTGCTCCTATGGAGTTGGTTTGCCTTGATTTCTGGTCGGCAGAAGATCACAAGCAAAGATCTGTGGATGTCCTTGTGGTTACAGACCATTTCACAAAACTGGCTCATGCATTTCCCTGTGCTAACCAAACATCAAAGCAAATTGCTAAAAAACTTTGGGATAATGTATTTTGTGTTTATGGGTTTCCTGAAAGGATACACACTGATCAGGGTGCAAATTTTGAGAGTGACCTAATAGCTGAATTGCTTAATTTGTCAGGAGTATCCAAGTCACACATGACTGCATACCATCCCATGGGGAATGGAGGGACAGAACGATTTGGAAATATGTTTCGTACCCTCCACAGATTCAGACATTAACTTTTGCCTACAATGCCACAGTGCATGAAATAACAGGATATGCTCAATGTTTCCTTATGTTTGGTCAAGTTCTGAGACTACCTGTGGATGTTATGTTCAAACAAGTTTTGCAGGACCCTGTTGTAGTTGATTATAGTACATATGGAAAGACTTTACTCTCTGACTTGCAAAATGCAATGAATATTGCTCAGCAGCATTCCTTAAGTGAACAGCATCATCAAGCACAGCAATACAACAAAAAGATCAAAGGCACCCATCTCAGACCTGGGGCCTCATGTATAACGGCGTGCGTAGAACTCACACTATAACATGGCGTAAGCACAAAAGCGGGATTGTGCGTACGCACAGAAAAATCCAGATGCAGGAATCTGTGCGCTCGCATACTTTCACGTTCTTCCACTACATAAATCCCAATTTGCTGTGAAAAGTAACGCACGTGCACGTGCCTTCTGTCCCGCCCCAACTCCTCCCAGAATTACGCCTCTTTGAATATGCAAATCAATATAAATAGCCTTCTGTGAAAAGACAATGGGAAAAGCACGGGAGAAAATATAAGAATTTCAGGGAATACCAAGTGGAGGCAAAGGAAAAACGTACTATTTGTTGGTTTAAACAGTGGTATAATCAACAAAAGGAAGCTGATCGAGTGACAGAGTGTCGGAGAAACTCGAAGGCTCAACTTCACAAAGTCGCACGGTGCCCGAAATAAAAAAGAAATCACATATCAAACTCGCCGTGAAAAAGCGAGTCGTAGCCCACCGTCTGAGTGTCATATGAAAGCTTATTAGGGTACAGACAAAAAAAAGGCATACAGTGGGGAAAAAAGCACGAAATGTCAACTTTAATCTCGAAATTTCCACTTTAATCACGTAGTTTATTTTGCCATTAAAGTAGAACATCATAAACTTCATCTTAAAATCGTTTAATTTACTAGTTTCTCAAATCCCATTGTAACTAAAGTGGCATATTAAATGCTTTGTTCTGTATTTGATCTTCTATGTGCTCTATGTGTATGAATCACTACCTGCTTTTTAAACGGGCTTTCTCTTTCTCCGACAGGACACATAATCCATTACATTCGTGATATTACAGCTCTCTGAATAATTAAAATTCTGAGATGTATACGTGATATCTTTTTCATGATGATAGGAATGAAAGCATGTTATTAAACATGGGAACACGGTGGCGCAGTGCTTGTTCATGTCTCACGCAAGAGGCTTGCTGCGCCATGCGCAACCTTCAATGAAATAATTTATCACAGCAGTACTGTCTCTTTCAAACGTACTAACCTCCAATTCCTGTCCTTACTTTTCTTTCTCCAAAAACTCAATCGCCACACAATAAGCTATGTAATAGACGTGAAGCCATCTGTAAGCTTAGAACGCCGATTCTTCAAAACTTTTAAGGAACATTGAAATATCTTAGTAGTACGTGTTTAATTATTATATCCGTCTATCTTTCCAGTGTCGCGTCAGCACCAGCAAGAATACAGCGCAAGGCAGGAACAATTACTGAACTAGCTAGCGCTGCGGCACCGTGTCCTCACATGTTTAATTATTAACAATACAGATTATTTAAATGAAGTTAAAGTTTTATCTGTATAATATAATCAACATGTTTTGCTGCATTTCGTCTTAGAAATGAATACCGTCATCACATGTAAATACGCGCTTTATAAAGTGGCGCAGGTTGTGTAATATTATAACTGTAGTGCAAGTTTACAGTGGGGTAATTGTACTTATAAGTACAAACAGTTCTACAAGGAGCACTTGATGGACTGATTTAGTGCGTTTAGAGTTCTTGGGATGAAACTGTGTCTAAACCGCGAAGTCTGTACAGGGACTAAAGCGTTTGCTGTGGCTCAGGCAGCATCTGCTTCATGCTGTGTACCGATAATTCTCTTTCCAATCAGCTGCTGCTGTGATTTCCCACTCAGATACAGTGATATAAATACTCCGAGTGGTGCAGTGAGAGTAATGTGGAAAAAGATGATCTGCTGTGGCAACCCTTAACGGGATCAGCTGAAAGAAGATGCAGTGAGAGTTACAACGCTAAAGCAGTTATGGTATTTGGAATACTATGGCTATTCCCTGGGCCATTATATTGCTACAGGTTAATTACAATAAGATGCATTACACTAATAAACAATATGCAGTTAATTGCAGTGTATTTATAAAGCCGCATCAGGAATGTGGATTTAAGAAAGAAAGGGTGATCACACAGGAACAGTAGCACTGCTTTGACACTGGGTGCCGCTAGTCTGCAAAACCGGTCGGATAAATTGCGTACGCCAAGGAATGAGTTACCATGGAAATGTGCGTGGCTTTACGCCAAGTTTAGGTTTTATACATCGCGATTTGAGCGTGGAAAGGTTCGTACGCAACATTTCTGTGCGTACGCACCGTTTATACATGAGGCCCCTGGTGATCGTGTTCTTGTGGCTAACAAGAATGAGCGAGGCAAAAAAAAATTAGCTGACAAAAGGTAAAGCACAGTGTTTACTGTGGTGGATGGAAATCCTCTAAATCAGTGGTTCTCAAACTGTGGTCCGCGGACCCCTGGGGGTCCGCGAGACAACCATAGGGGGTCCGCAGAAAGGGTGAAAATTGCTTACAATTAACAACTTCTTCGCTAAACGCCATTTTATCCAATCGAATAATGCGAATAATAATCAACTCGCCCCTCACTACTGTTTATATTCTATATATAGTATATATATGTCTATTACGAACTATTCTATGATGACGTCATTATAGACGCAGCCTGTAATTGTGCACAGTTATGATTAATTATTAAGTTATACAGTGGTAATTCTTGCTTGTTAAATTGTTTTTCGCACGCCCAACTAACGTATGGATAAATATTTGAAGCATAAGCGGATATCTGAAGAAGAGCACGGGGGTAATGGAAATAGTGGCGATGAACTGAGACATGATCCCGAAAGAGAGTCCGCACCTAAGGCAAAATTACGCAAATATGATCCTGAATATTTACAATTCGAATTTATACCGTACAAAGACAACAGTGATCAGCCACAATGTGTCATTTGTTTAAACGTGTTATCGAACAAAAGTTTGAAACCTGCTAAACTGAAGCGCCATTCAAAGCATAATGAACTAAAAGACAAACCCGTTGATTTCTTCAAACGTCGAGCAGAAGTGAATGCAAATCAGCAGAAAATTATTAGCACTGCGACAGCAGTGAATGAAAAAGCTGTTAAGGCTTCGTATATTATGCCAATGCGAATAGCTAAGAGCAAAAAAGCACACACGGTTGCGGAGAGTTTGATTATGCCAGCGGCTTTAGAAATATGCGAGATAATGTTAGGAAAAGAAAACAGCCGAAAATTACTGTCTATACCAGTATCAAACGATACCATCAGAAGGCGAATTTGCGACATGTCCAATGACATCCAATTACAATTGGTTGAGCGCCTACAAAGCAGTACATTTGCCATACAGTTGGACGAAAGTACTGATATTGCAGGCCAAGCGCAGTTACTGGTCTACGTTAGATATTGCTTTGACAATGATGTGGTTGAGGACTTTCTGTCCTGCAAACCTGTGCCACTTAGAATGACAGGTGAAGATATATTTGCAATGCTAAATGATTTCTTCATTGCTAACAAGCTTGAGTGGTCCAGCTGTATTGGAATTTATACGGATGGAGCTGCAGCAATGACAGGTCATAAAAGTGGGGTTGTTGCACGCATACGAACTGTTTCTCCGAATATTATTTTCACACATTGTATGATTCATCGTGAAGCTCTTGCTAGTAAGAATTTAAACGAATCCTTCGGTGAAGTGCTAAATACCTGCATTAAACTAGTTAATTGGATAAAGTGCAGACTGTTGAATGGACGACTGTTTGCTGCACTGTGCGAAGAAAGCGGCTCAGATCATCGACATCTGCTGCTACACACAGAGGTTCACTGGTTGTCACGCGGAAAGGTACTTCAACGCGTCTTCGAGCTTCGCAGTGAACTGGCATCATTTTTGATGGATAAAAACTCAGAGCTGGTGAAGTTTGTTTCAGATAATGTATGGCTTGCAAAATTGGCTTACCTGGCTGATATCTTTTGTCAACTTAATGCACTTAACACATCACTGCAAGTCAGAGATTCAAGCGTGTTGAAAACAACAGACAAGATAACTGCCTTCAAGAAAAAGTTGAGAATATGGAAGACACGAGTACAAAATAAAAGCTGGGATATGTTTGAACTGTTAACTGAATTTCTGAATGAAAACAATATGGCCATTGATAACTTGGCAACAGATATCTTTGACCATTTGTCGATGATGGAAGAATACTTTGACAGGTTTTCCAACAGACAACATTGCAGATTATGACTGGATCAGAAATCCATTCAGTTGTGAGCTTACCAATTTGACCGGGAAGGAAGAAGAACAATTGGCTGAATTGTCTAGTGACAGAAGTCTCAAACTTAAATTTCAAGAACAAACATTGACTGCGTTTTGGTGCAACGTTAGGAACGAATATACGCTTTTAGCTGAGAGAGCATTGACTGTGCTGGTCCCATTTGCAACTACCTACCAGTGTGAAGCATCGTTCTCAGCATTAGCTGTGATAAAATCTAAGTTTTGATCACGTCTCCAGGTGGAAGATGACATTCGAGTGTGTCTATCAAAAATCTCACCAAGGATAGACCGTCTCTGCCGACAAAAGCAAGCCCACACATCTCATTAGTTTCTATGAGTATTAGAGTCTAATGTAATTGTATTTGTAATAGGCTACATTTGAACGTATTAAATAATTAAAACGTTTACCACTGGTAGGTAGCCGTAAAATTAATAGTCTTACTCTTTATTATTAAATGAACAATGTTGTATTGTAGTTCTGCAGTATGAGTATTAAGCATTAAATATTGTAGTTGTAGTTGTTTCGCATTTTTTGTTTTTGCTAAGCAGGCTTTAGTCCTGTGACTATCGTATGACACTGTATCATTGACTGTCAATAGTTAGTGTTGTTATGATATGACTACAAAGAATGATTTATTTTATAAAGTCGACTTAGGATAAAAGAAGTTTACACTTTATGCCTGTGGCTATGCTATTATAATTTGGTTTGACAAATCAGGCCGCATCAGGGGTCCGCGAATATCGTATGGCTTGTAAAGGGGTCCCAGGACTGAAAAAGTTTGAGAACCACTGCTCTAAATCATGTTTATAAGATCAAGGATGAACTGGGACATGAGAAAGTGGTACATAGGAACTTGCTACTAGATGTTAGTTTTTTGCCACTGAACCTCTCAGATGCAGATCCTGAAGAGATTGATGCAGTCTCTACATCTTCATGCAACTCTTTTGGAGATTGTACATGCAATTCTTTCACAAATGAAGGAGAAACTAACTTAACTCCTGTTGATGGTAACCAGGATCATATCAGCTATGCAGGTACAGGAGAAGTTACCCAAATACCCATGTCCAGGATGTTAGTTTCTCATTCACCTGCTGTCACAGATAGTGACAGTTGTCAGACTCCCTGCTTTCCAACTCTGCCCTCTTATCTGGCAAAACGTGAGACAGAATGTCAAGACAACACTATGCAGAGATCTAATCAATTCTCCGACGCTCTGAGTGAAACAGCAGTCTCTCCATTTATACAGCCTGCTTCTTCTGTAGTCCCACATTTACCCTCAGGTGTAATGTCACATTCACATGCTACTCAGCCCTTAGATAACCTTGCTTCTACTTCAGCTAGTTCTTTCAGAACAAAAACTGGCAGGGTGGTTAAATCTGTCAATTGGCTCATTGAAACTATGGTTCAGAAACCTTTTCTTAGGAGTGATTCCAGTTCAGTTACTAGTCATTCTTCATCTCTTTTTGCTCTGTTTAAACATTAAATTTCTTTTCTACTGGGTTACATACATGAATATGTATATATTCCGATACATCCTGTATATTGGCAAAGGTATACAGGTATATTTCTGTATTTTTTGCATTTTTAAATGGAGTGGTGCGTGAATATGTATGCTGTTGTAATTTAGCATCACACCCAGTGTTCGTTGTGTTACTGTGAGAGGAGGAGGAATTGCTGCACTTTAACGGTCATTCCTTTTTATGTTTTCTGTTTTATCATTTCAGTTCATCCTGTTAATAAATAAAAAAAAAACATCAAGAAATAAAGGAATTCTTCATGGTGGTTTGTACAGCACGTTAAAGTTCACAATACAGAAGCTTTGAGTGTTAACTGGTATCAAGGCCAGGGCACAGCAGTACATTACGTCCAGTTTTGATCAGTTACACTATCATGGACTGGTAGACATTGTTGCAGTTTGCAAATGGGATTGGGATACAGTTTTCTGACCATTTAGAAATGGTTCAACTGTATGACCAAACTTAGAGAAATGAAACAAGATAAATAAGCCTTAAACAGAATTTTTTTTAAACAAGAACTTCTCTTTACTTTCAAATACCAGTTATTTCTCTATTTTTTATGAACTGTTTTGCTTTGAACTTTTACTAAAACTTTTAAAACAAAGATATTTAGTCTGCGGAATTATTTCAACACAGCATGCTATTGGACTCAAAAGAAAGCTGAGCAAAAATTCAGGTTTCCACAAAGACTATAAGGCTTTCATGAGAGACATTATAGAGAAGGGTTATGCTGTCAAGGTAGCCAAAGAATGCCTGAATTGTAATTAAGGCAAAGTGTAGTACATTCCACATCATGGAGTGTATTATTCCAAGAAACATAAGATTTGAATGTACAGCCACCTATCGAGGGATTTCACTTAATGAACAACTACTGAAAGGTCCCGACATGACTAACACACTCATTGGCATCCTTACAAGATTCAGAGAGAAGCCAGTAGCATTAATGGCAGACATTAAGTCAATGTTCTACGAAGTTGAAGTTCCAGGTAAGGACACTGATCATTTACACTTTTCGTGGTAGCCTGAAGGTAATTTATGTAAAGACTTGGAAGAATTTAAAATGACAGTACATCTTTTTGGTGCTACTTCTTCAGAGGGGGATTCCACCTGACCAAGTGGGTGAGTAAGAGCAGAGCAGTTTTATTGTCTATTTCTGAAGAAGAAAGAGCTCTTGAACATAATGATTTAGACTTGAGCCATGGTTTGCTTCCAACAGAATGTGCCCTGGGCATCATCTAGTGGTACACAGAAACGGACAGTTTCAAATTCCAAATAAAGTTACAAGACAAGCCCACTACAAGGCGTAGTATCCTATCTATTGTTAGTTCAGTTTATTACCCCCTCTGAGTTTTAGCACCTGCTATACTGCTAGAAAAGCTTATCTTAAGAGACTTGAGCAAAGAAAAACTTGGGTGGAATGAAGAAGTGGAAGTCAAGCACATTCAGAAATGAAAAAAATGGATGGATGACTTACAGTTACTAGCAAACTACAATGTGAACAGATGCATCAAACCCGCATTGTCTGGAAATTTAAAGTCAGCACAAATGCACCATTTTGCAAATGCCAGTGAAGATTTATATGGCACTGTCACATATCTTCACTTGTCTAACAAAGAAGGCAAAATGCATTGTTCATTCTTAAAGGAGAAATATAGAGTGGCACCAATGAAGCATGTCACATTTCCAGGACTGGAGCTGACAGCAGCCATTTTGCACACAAAATGCACAAGATGCTAAAAGATGAACTTCAAATATCCCTACATTTTGGACTGACAGCACCACAGTGCTAAAATACATTTCAAATGAAAACACTCAATTCAAGACCTTGGTTGCCAACAGAATCACGGTAATCAGAGATCATTCACAGCCTTCACAGTTGGGGGTATGTTACATCTGCCCTAAACCCAGCAGATCAAGCATCAAGGGGACTAAGCACAGAAAGCTTTCTCATAAGCACCACATGGTCTCAAGGCCCAAGTTTCTTATCAATGCCAGAACAGATTTGCCAAAAAGACCAGATCAACTAATTGATTCACTTGCTGAAGATGATCCAGAAATTAAAATCTGTGCAATTAACATGACAAGTGCAGAAGAGATTATTGAATCTGTAGATAAACTCATCACTTACTTCTCAGAATGGCTATACCTAAAGAAAGCAGTGGCTTGGTAAAGACATACTGATGCAATTAAAGGATGAAAGAAAGACTTTTCAATTTAAAGTCAGTCAATATGAAGGTAACCCAGGAAAACAAAAATGCTCATCACAGAGCACATGAAAAGGTACAAACTAACATTGAATTCAAACCTGATTTCTTCAGAAGACTTGGCTAAAGTTGAATCAGAGCTTATCCGCTTTAGTCAGCTACAAGAAAATCCAGAACAAATAATGGCTTTAAAGAAAATTGCTTATGTAGAAAAGAACAGTCAAATCTTTAAACTAGACCCAATCATGCAAGATGAAATACTGAGAGCTGGAGGCGAACTTAACAAAGCTGTGATGCCAGAAGAAGCTAAACATCCTGCAGTTCTCTGCAAACATTCACATATGGCCTCACATGGGGAGGCAAAATGGGGGGGTGGGGGGATAAGGGGAGGAGAGAAAGAGAGCAGGCTATATCTAATCTATCCTTTTAATCCATACTAGCCAACCCGCGGCGTAACATACGCTGCATAATTATGTATTGATGGGTGAACACTTGCTGAACGGCACAGTTGTCCAAATGGGGTGGGTTTGTGGATACCACTGTGAGTGAATGAAAAGATGGACCTCTGGAGAGAGCAACATACAATTGTCCGTGACTGAAAGTGGGATCGTCTGTGACGATGGAGGCCATGCTGGTGAAAGTTACTTCGTCGGTAGGGATAAGTTTCAGCACTTGTTCATTAAGGTGTAACGAGTGTTCGTTGTTGACGCTTAATATAGCTTGTGTACTGAGTTGTTCCGGAGTCACAGTTGAGAAACACTTTTTTAATGTCTTTTAAGCACAGGGAAAAAAATTAATATGTGAAACATCCATAATGTAATAAGCCACCAAGAAAAGTAACATTGCAACAATGCACGCTACGATCCGATCGCTGTAAACAGAAGTGAAAACAAAATCGAGGCCGGTACATTCTTTAACTGCCTTGTAGCGCAATGGTAGTGCTACTGTTTTGCAGTAAGGAGACTGTGGAAGATTTTGGGTTCGCTTTCCGGTTTCTCCCTGTGTGGATAGCGCTTTGAATACTGAAAACACCGGTATATCAATGTAATGAAGTATTATTATTCTTATGCGTCCAGCGCTCTCTCTCTCCCGCGCCTGTATGTGTGTGTGTGTTGCTCGCTGCACGTGTTCCTGCAGGCATACCAGTAAGTGAATAAAAAGATGGAACTCTGGAGAGAGCAACATACAACTGTCCGTGACTGAAAACTGGTTTTGGCAGATACATGCACATCTTTTTGAAAGTTTGGCCCTGTGCCTTATCAATTGTCATCGCAAAAGCAAATCTAACAGGAAATTGTCTTCGTGTTAAAGTAAAAGGCAAATTATCCGCAACAAACTGTTTTACACGCTGCATACCAACCCGTGGCGTAGTATACGCCGCATAATCACGCCAATTTTTTAAATGTTTTTTAAGCAGAGGGAAAAAATGAACATTTGCAAAATCCGTAACGCCGCTTTCAGTAAGTACAATCCACACGCGTTTAATTTGTCAGCCACTTTTTGCCAGCAATCTTTTCTGGTTTGGGCTGCTTTTGCAGTGTTACCGCTTGTGCATATTAAATCTTGAAATCCTTCGAGTAACTAATTAACTAACTAACACCCACCCAGCTTGTGAGAAAAAAATGTGCCCGTTCTTTCATCATTTTGTTGCAGCCTATCAAAGACTTGCTGATCATGTTTTCTAGACTCAATATACAGTGGAACCTTGGTTCACAACCATAATTCGTTCCAAACCTCTGGTCGTAAACCGATTTGGTCGTGAACCGAAGCAATTTCCCCCATAGGATTGCATATAAATACAATTAATCCATTCCAGACCATACGAACTGTATGTAAATATATTTTTTTAAAGATTTTTAAGCACAAATATAGTTAATTATTACACCATAGAATGCACAGTGTAATAGTAAAAACATTGAATAACACTGACATAAACACCCAGGCTCCCTGCTCAGCTGCATGGCATGTGCAGTGCATGCACAGGCTCTCTCTCTCAGCAGCACGCACCCCCTCTCTCTCTCTCTCTCACTCTCTCTCTCTCTCAGCAGCACACGAGCCCCCTCTCTCTCTCTCTCTCTCTCTCTCTCAGCAGCCGCGAGCCCCCTCCCCCTCTCTCAGCAGCACGGAGCCTCCCCAGCCCCCCCCCCCTCTCTCTCAGCAGCACGCGAGCCCCCACCCCCTCTGTCTCTCTGCTTCAGCATTTCTCCCCTGTGTAGTGTGTGAGCGAGTGAGGAGAGAGAGAGAGCAAACCAGTACGTTACAGTGAGCGAGAGCAGGCTCGAAGGCAATGTGTTCCTCTGGTATAGCGGGTTCATAGCTCCCCTTCAAAAGGCCATTTTTAATCAGGCGACTGACAGTAGTGGAGTCAGGCACAGAGAAGGTCAGCTGCAGAGAGAGCGTCTCGACTGTTGCAGGGCCTGAAGCAGGTGAGACGCTAATGAAAAAGAGGCACAGGGCTTTTGGTTTTTAAAGACTGCTTCCTTCATTGTGTTTTAACTTCAGTTTTAAAGGATTGCGCGGCTCTCTCTTGCGCTGCCTGTGTGTGCCTCTGTCTCTCTCTGGCGTTGCCTCTCTCTGTGTGTGTGTGTGTGTGTGTGTGTGTGCGCGGCTCTCTCTGTTGCGCTGCCTGTGTGTGCGTGGCTCTCTCTCTCAGGCTGCCTATGTGTGCCTCTGTCTCTCTCTGGCGCTGCCTCTGTGTGAACCAAGGTTCCACTGAGGTTGACTAATGAAAAGTCAACGTGGCTCAGAGCTGCAAGTGTACTGTGGCACAGACAAACAGAAATGACGGCATGTTTCCCTTGGCATCGCGTCCGAGTTGGTGGGCGTGGCTCTGTGATTCCTCACAGGTGGCACAGTGGTACTGCTGCTGCTTTGCAGTAAGGAGACTGTGGAAGATTGTGGGTTCGCTTCCCGGTTCCTCCCTGTGTGGATAGCGCTTTGAATACTGAGAAAAGCGCTATATAAATGTAATGAAATTATTCTTTCGTCGTATCCAATGGTCTAAGAGTTGGTGGCCGTGGCTCCTTCTTGCGTGCGCCATTGGCGTCTTACTTGTCGGTGGTTTAGTGAATCCACGCCCCTTCCTGTGTGCTTTCCATGGTCGGCTACTTGTCTTCTGGCTTAGTGAATTATATATATAGATAATTATAACTACCAACGTAACAATAGGCTGCATGGCAATTACCCGTGGGGAAATAGGAAATTAAGGTTAAAGCTGTCTCACTTCCATTTAAGACTATAAAATGACATCAAAAATTCAGAATCAATGTCTCCATGATGGGATAGTTAACTTTGTGAGCTGGAATGTTAAAGGCCTGAATCACGAATTAAAGAGAAAGAAAGTATTCTCTCACCTAACAGGTTTAAATGCTAAAATAATATTTTTACAGGAGACCCACTTACTAAGCAAGGATCAGTTCCGGCTGCAAAAGGACTGGACTGGCCAAATGTCCCATTCTAGCTTTACAAAGAAAACTAGAGGTGTGGGAATCCTCATACATAGAACAGTCTCATTTGTAGCATCAGCTGTTGTATCTGATCCTGAAGGGAGATGGTCATGGGCAACTTATTTAACTGTAAAATGATTTTGATAAATATTTATGCACCGAATGTCGATGATAAGGAATTCATGCAAAATGTATTTGCATCCATTCCCAATGTGAACACTCGTAAAATTATAATGGCTGGGGACTTTAATTGTGTTTTAAATCCACTCTTAGATAGAACTCCTGTCACAGGGGGGATGACATCTAACACTGCAAAGACAATTACACAGTTTATAACTGACCACAACTTATCAGACCCCTGGAGGTTTCTAAACCCAAACTTAAGAACATATTCTTTCTACTCACCAATACATCATTGCTACTCAAGAATTGATTATTTCTTTATAGATAATAATTTCTTGCCTATGATTAAATCTTGCAAGTACAATGCTATTGTTATTTCTGACCATGCACCTCTGATCTTGGAGCTAAAGTCACTATGCCCCACACACTCACCTCGCAGATAGGCGCCTTAACCCGCTTCTATTAGCAGACGAGAACTTTACTGAATTTATATCCAAACAAATCAGTTTTTTCCTAGAGACAAATACATCTTCAGAGATTTCTGCAGGAATACTCTAGGAAACGTTAAAGGCCTTCTTAAGAGGACAGATTATTTCATATCTTTCCCACAGGAATAAATTAGAAACCAAGAAAGTATCAGAGCTAAAAAACGAAATTACTAGAGTAGATAAAGAACATGCCAGGCTTCCAAGCGAGGCTCTACATAGGAAAAAATAGGCTCTGCATTCAGAACTCAACCTCTTGACAACTAAAGAAACTGAACAACTAATTTATAAATCCAGGCATCATTGCTATGAACACGGAGAGAAAGCTAATAAGCTTTTAGCTCAACAAATCCACAAGCAAGAAGTTTGCAATGCAATCCCAGTAATCATCAACATGAACAGAGATGAAATCATTGACCATAAAAATGTAATGCACACATTTAGAGACTACTATAAATCCTTATATTCTACTGAGTTTAAAGAAGACAATACACAATCTAATGCATTTCTGGATACATTACAGATGCCACAAATAGGTACTTTTAGTGCGGAGGAACTGGATAAACCTCTGGTGCTATCAGAATTACTAGATGCTATAAAGTCACTTCAAGGCGGGAAAGCAGGAGGCCCTAATGGCTACCCTGCAGAATTTTATAAGAAATTCTCTAGTCAGCTAGCTCCCCTCCTATTAGCAACATTTACAGAAGCTAGAGACAATCAAATTCTACCTCAAACTTTTCGCCAAGCATTAATTACCATCTTTCCTAAACAAAATAAGGACTTATCACAAAGTGCATCATATAGACCAATTTCACTTCTGAATAATGATGTTAAGATACTCTCAAAAATCATAGCTAGAAGGATGGAGAAAGTGCTGCCTTCGGTAATATCACAAGATCAAACTGGATTTATCAAGGGTCGACACTTATCTTCCAATCTTCGACACCTGTTTAATGTAATATACTCACCAACAAAGTCAAACACCCCAGAAATATTATTATCATTGGATGCAGAAAAAGCATTTGACATGATTGAATGGAAATACCTTTTCACTACATTAGAGAAGTTTGGGTTTGGCCCGAACATTTGTGCATGGATCAAACTACTATATACCAATCCAGAAGCTTCAGTTTGTATTAACAACATTTGGTCAGAATACTTTAAACTAGAACGTGGTACAGTGGAACCTCTAGATACGAGTTTAATTCGTTCCAGAACTGAGCTTGTATAGCGAATTTCTCGTATCTAGAACAAACTTCCCCATTGAAAATAATGGGAATCCAGTTAATCTGTTCTGCACCCCAAATATATTAACATAAAAATCAATTTTCCTAACAAATAACACTGATAAATTATATATACTGTAGTCTACCTTTAATAAATAACACTGGTAAATAATATAACTGATTATTAAAAGAATCAAAACAGGTGTCCAAAGTGCAGTAGAGCATTCAATAAATCTTTAAATAAATAATCCTTAAAACAGTTGTGAAGTGGAGGTTTAAAATACACAAGAATAACAATCCTTTAACACGAGGTTAAAACGTCAAAAGGATGCCGTCTTTAAAAAACAGATGACAATCCCCGGTGCTTCTTCTCTGTTAGCGTCTCACCTGCGGGCTCTGCAACAGGCGAGACACTCTTAATGCAGCTGACCTTCTCTACACCGTCCTGCTTCAGCTGTTTGGCTCGCCTGTTCAGCTCACTGTTCAGCTACACGCGAGCCTGCACGCACACACACACACACACACACTCTCTCTCTCTCTCTCTCTCTCTCTCTCTTTTCTTTTACTTTTTCTCCCCCTTAACCGGCTCGCGCTTCTCTATATATGCGGGGAGGACATGGCAGCTGCAGCCCATCAGCCACAGGAACAATCATGGATGTGGGCAGTTTCCCACCTGTGCACTTAAGTGAGAAACGCAGACACCGCAGATCGCGGCTCGCAACTGCTACCACGCCCCCTTGCTAAGCCGCGAGCTATACCCACAGCCTGGCTCGTGGCTCGTTACGCGAGCCAATGCTCGTATTTAGATCTGAATTTTTCGCTCATACTTTCCTCGTATTTTGAATTTCTCGTATACAGAGGTGATCGTATCTCGAGGTTCCACTGTACCAGACAATATTGCCCCTTGTCACCACTGCTATTTGCAGTCGCCATTGAACCACTGGTGGTCCACTGTCGATATTCTTATCAGATAAAGAGGATTTTCAGAGAAGGACTGGAACAGAAAATTTCTCTACATATTGCTTCTCTTATATTGCAGCACATTCACAAAGAAATCGAACATTGCGGGTGTAATTACAGTATATGCTTGCACAGTTATGCCACAAGTATTGGATACCACAAGCAAAGTCAATTATCAGAAAAATCATTCCAAAGTTTGAACATCAGCATTGTGAAGCTGGTCCTTTGAAACCTGCCCTCTGATTTCTTCTCTGCCTTGAGCATCCGCGTCTGAGCATGGATTTCTCCAAGGGGAGGCTCAAACATCAGGAGGTTGGTAATTGCATTTTTACCAACATTAGGAAGAGGAGCTACTTGATGTATTTTACATTTGTTCAGAATCCTTTTGCTCTGCTTTCTTGCTCCTTTTTCCAGGCAGACTGCTACAGTCTGAGTAGAAGTCTCCAAGACTCGTGATTCAGGCAGAGTAATTTTTTTATCACACATATCATCGTTGTTGGAGCCAGGGTTACTCAACTCCTATCACTTTTGTCAGGGATCATTTCATATTGCATTCCCTTATTGTGTACTATACAGGATTCACCCACCAGTATAGCTGAATTAATGCTGGGCAGTGTTCCTAAACCCAGATGCCGCAGAAACTGATGGGCAGCATCTAGTTGTACTCTCGCCAAGTTCTCGATTTCCTTAATGGCATTTTGCATTGTGCTAAGGACCAATCGAGAATTCTCACTGGCTGCAATAATTCTTCCAGCTTATCCAGATCGATCTGCTGCTCAGAATTTTCTGTTGGTTGTCAGCAATGACTTTTGTGAAATTTTGTTGAATGCTGCATCGACTTCCAGCAGACGCTCAGTCAAGGACAGTGGGATATCTGAGAAGACTGACTCTGCGTGATCACACACAAGATTGATCCATCCCGGTGATAGTAATTTGTCCTGTTCCACCTGATCACCCCTGGCAGAAACATATTTAGAGATATAGAGAGATATTTATTAACATTTCCCCCCTTTGCAGCTTATTCAGCTGTATTCAGGCCCTGGTGGCTCATTACACCAGTCACCATCTTGGTTTTCCCAGTGTTCCCTGGGATTGTCCACATGACCATCATTGACGAATGGAGTTCCAAGATTTGTGCAGCTAGACCAGCATGACTGCTCTTTGTCACCATCTTGTCCAGGTAGGAAATACTGAGTTAACAGTCACATTTCAGCACTGAAGAGGTATGAGCATTGCAAACAATTGTAGTTTTCCCCCGGCATATTAAGTCCTGTAGCAGCACATACCTCTGAATCCAACTGTTCATTGTTTACATTGCAGAGGTTGTCCTTTGTGTCTTCCTTCAGATGGCACTCCCTCCTTTGTTGTGGACATGATTCTGTTGGTCTAATCATTGCCCGGTCCTCGTCGCCTCCCACCAGATAGCTCCATAGATGAACAACGCTGTATGGAGTTGTGCTTCTTGGTGTCTTTCCGGATTTTTTCCCCATATCAAGAGATAAGATGCAAAATCGCATTTGAGGTTTTCCTTCCACAATAAATTTCTTAAGTACAGGTTCTAGCCACTAGGACAGCGAAAATTATGCCAAATACACGAATTATGAAAGCTAGGGGGTGCAACTGAGCACCAAACACACAAACATAGTCCCAGATTCAAATAAAGGGCTGTTTATAACAAATACCTTGTACAAACAGTTGGAAATGTTGTGTCTTCTTTCTCTCTCCACAGCACTGCTACTTCTCCAAGATGAGTGTTGCCTTCCTTCCAACCAGCTCTGACTTGCCTGCACAAGGCAGTGTGATCTCTTTTACTGAGGATCTGGGAGTACTTCCAGTGCCAGGACTTCATCCACTGGAAGCACTTCTGAGCCATACGAAAGTCCCAAAAAGTAGGGAGTGTAACCTCCTAGTGGCACCCACAGAGCCCAACAAGGCTGCTCTATTGGACTACAATTCCCAGCATTCCCTGTGGCTGTCTGAATGGGTACTGATATCCAAGGATGCTGCCACCTAGAGTCCAGGGGAATAGACAATAGGTCAGAAAAATTGCTCCCCCCTGTCCTTCTGTTTTAATGATGTCCTGCCCAGCCCCTGACCTCTCTCTCTCTCTCTCTCTGTTGCAGCAAGCTGAAGCACAGAGCAGCAGCATCTCCCACAGGCACGTACCCCTTTGCAAACACCTGAGCAAGTGCAACTGAAGTAAAGCTGGCAGCTGACCAAGAGAAATAACTGGCAGTGAGAAATTAAAGTCGATCGCTCAGCGGGTGGTGGAAACTTAAAGCCAACAGTCTCTTAGTGATTCAGCTGAACGCGGAAAGTGCTGAAGCACCGAAGCTACTACAAAAAAACAGAGACGATGACATCAACACTAAATGTAAGTTCTATCTGCTATCTGACCATTGAGGGCACGTTTATATGTTGTGTGTCCTGCAGCATGTACAGTTCAGGTTTTCCGGCCGACAGTGTAGACAGCTTCACATGCCAAAAGTGTTTAGTTAGTTTAGAGTTGGTCGGGAAAATACGCGAATTGGAGGACCACATTAGGAATCTGATAGCAATTAGGCAAACCGAAAATTGGATCGACTCGGTTTGTTTAGACAATTCGGCTACTTCTGATTCGGCTTCAGTCTCTCCAGGTCCCACTGTAGTCAGTGCGCGGCCTAAGTCAACAGCACCAATTCAGCCACAGGGCGAGTGGGTAACAGTAAGATGGGGGTCTAAGAAGCCAAAATTTAGTCCACCGGCACCCAGGTCACCAATTCAGACCCAGAACAGATTCTCAGCACTCCGTAGCGTGCCTGTGGAAACTGAGAATAAGAAAGTGCTCATAATTGGCGATTCCATAGTGTGGAATGTTAGAATTCCAAACTATGTTAAACCAGCAGTTCATGTTAAGTGCCTCGCAGGGGCCAAGATTTCTGGCATTGAGGCCGCATTGGACCGTGTCACCGATGATGAAGTATCTACCTTATTGCTGCATGTCGGCACTAATGAAATTTATTTACAGCAATCTGAGGTATTAAAGAGGAACTTCATCTCTCTATGCATCAAAGCTAAAAGAAAATGACAGAATTTAGTTGTATCTGGCCCCTTACCAAGATTACATAGAGGGGATGTGATTTACAGCAGATTGCATTCCCTTCACTGCTGGCTACAAACCTGGTGTGCAAATAAAAGCATAGCGTTTGTGAACAATTGGGATGATTTTTGGGAAAGGCCTGAATTTTTCAAAAGAGATGGTCTTCATCCTAAATGGAGGGGATCTTATGTATTATCCCAAAACATGGCATCAAAACTGCCTGGTTGACTGATTAGAGCACCATCCAGGCTGCAATCATGTGATCTTAAATCACAGGCTGTTGTTTATCCCACCTGTTACTATCCTGAAGCTGTTACCAATAATCCCTGTTGTGGGGCATCCTGTAAATTTAGTCTTGATATAAACCTTAAATTAATTGATAACCAAAAAATAAGGTGTATAATTAGACCAAGGGATAAAACCAGACGCTCCACCAGGTGCATCTGTAATAGAAATTTACTTCAAATTAAAACAAAAAATATATCACCAGTTCAGAAAGAAGCATGCAGTTTTAAATGCTGCTTATTGAACACTCGCTGTCTTGGCACTAAAGCTGTTTTGGTAAATGATATTATATTAAGTACAAAATCTGATCTGTATCTTCTCACTGAAACCTGGCTTAGTAAATGTGACACTGTCCCCCTAGCTGAGGCATCACCAGATGGCTACTCGTTCCTTCATTAAGTCTAGAGATTCTGGTCGAGGAGGAGGACTTGGAATAATTCATGGTAGCAAAATGCCAATCACTTCTAAAAATTTAGGCAACTTTACATCCTTTGAGGCATTCATTTAAAATATTAAAACAGATTTCAACACAATTATATTGCTAGTCTACAGACCACCAGGGCCGTATTCATTGTTCATGACTGAATTTAGCAACCTTCTATCTGATTTGACTATAAATCATGATCACATAGTACTGATGGGGGATTTTAATGTACACATTGATGTGGAAACTGACACTTTTAGCAAATGTTTTACTTATTTGTTTAATTCAGTAGGATTTTGTCAGAATGTTAAAGGTCCAACTCATAATCATAACCACACATTAGATTTAATTATAACTTACAAAGTTGAAATTCAAAATTTACTCCATTAAATTAAGTTATTTCCGATCACTACTTAATTACATTTGATTTAGTCCTGCCCTTGCCAACACACTCACAGATTAAAACAAAGACAGTGTGACATCTAGATTGTAATTCTGCTTCAAAATTTATGGATACTTTGAGTAAGTCGAGTGTAATTGTGGAAAGCCATTTAGATCAGTTAACATCAAATGTAAACGTGGAAAACAATTTAGATCAGCTAACATCACATTATAATGTGACCTTAAGAAATGCTCTGGACACAGTGGCTCCCCTTAAAACAAAAGTGATCAAAGCACATAGAAACTCTCCCTGGTTTAATGGAAACACTCCAGCTCTTAAATTAGAGTGTCGAAAACTGGAGCGCAGATGGAGAACAACAAAGCTACATGTCTTTCAAATTGCATGGACAGAGAGTGTTAAAAAATATAAAAAAGCTCTCTTTAAAGCTCGCTCAGAATACTATTCTACAATAATAGATAGCAATAATAAAAATCCTCGGGTACTGTTTAGAACAGTGGCTAAATTAACAAATGGAAATTCAGATCAACAGTGCAAAATACCAACAGATATTAGCAATACAGACTTTATGAACTTCTTCAATGAGAAAATTAAAAATATAAGATCCCAGATCTTAGCATCACAGTATAAACCAAATTCTAGTTTAGCAGACCCTGTCTCACATTGCATTCAGCACTTTAATAATTTTAATCCTGTAACTGAGCAGGAAGTGTTAATGAAGCCCACTACTTGTTCCCTAGATCCAGTGCCAACAAAACTAGTAAAAAGTTCAATGGATGTTCTTGCAGTGCCTATTCTAAACATTATCAATAGTTCATTATTGCATGGCACAGTACCTGAAGCACTAAAAGTGTCAGTCATTAAACCATCACTTTAAAGTCAGACCTAGACCCACACATACTAAATAATTATAGGCCTATTTCAAATTTACCATTTCTCTCTAAAATACTAGAAAAAGTAGTCGCCAGTCAGCTTCAGTCACACCTTATGCATTACAATTTATTGGAGAAATTCCAATCTGGCTTCCGCACTGGTCATAGTACAGAAACGGCACCAACACGGGTTGTAAATGACATTCTGATATCCTCTGATGAAGGAAACTCCACTGTAATTATGTTGTTGGACTTAAGTGCAGCATTTGACACCATCGACCATTCTATTTTACTACACAGGCTAGAAAATGATGTGGGGCTTACAGGCACCGTGCTTGCTTGGTTTAGTTCTTATTTATCAAATCGATTCCAGTATGTACAGAAATGTGCTGACAGTACTCCATCATTATACACAGAAGTTCAATATGGTGTCCCGCAGGGCTCAGTACTGGGACCTTTACTATTTTCACTTTACATGCTTCCACTGGGATCTCTCATTAGGAAACATAATGTTAATTTTCATTCGTATGCAGATGACACCCAGTTATACCTTTCATTTAAATCAAATGAAGTTTCTCCAATGTTGTCTTTAATTAGTTGTGTTAGTGAATTAAAAGAGTGGATGAATGAGAACTACTTGTCTTTAAACACAGATAAAACAGAGATGTTAATTGTTGGAGGGAATGACACTGATCATAACAATATTTTGTCATCATTTAACTCAGTTGGAATCCCAATTAATTTTACTGAATCAGCCCGCAATCTAGGAGTTATCTTTGACTCTAGCATGTCATTTAAAGCGCATATTACAAAGTTGTCCAAATCATGTTTTTTTCCATCTTAAAAATGTTAGGAAATTAAGGCACTTTCTAAATAAACAGGATTCTGAGAAAATAATTCATGCATTTATCTCTAGTAGGATTGACTACTGCAATGCGGTGTTCACTGGATGTTCAAACTGTTCTTTATACAGCCTCCAGTTAATCCAAAATGCGGCTGCAAGAATTATTACAAGAACAAGAAAATATGAACACATAACTCTAGTTCTTAAATCCTTACACTGGCTCCCGGTTAAGTTTATGGCAGATTTCAAAATCCTCCTTTTAACATATAAAGCATTAAATGGCCAAGGTCCGGCTTACTTGTCAGAACTTATCATGACTTACAAACCAGAGCGCACATTAAGATCTCAAGATGCCGGTCTGCTTATGATTCCAAGGATTAATAAAATAACAGTGGGAGGTCGAGCTTTTAGTTACAGGGCCCCTAAACTGTGGAATGGTCTGCCTGCTACTATAAGAGATGCCCCTTCCGTCTCAGCTTTTAAATCCCGGCTGAAGACTCACTACTTCAGTTAAGCATATCCTGACTAGAGCTGCTGATTAACTGTACATACTGCATCTCTGATGTTAGTCATTAGCACTAAAACATAAGTAACATGATAGTTATAATTGGATACTAACCCTCACCTATTCTGTCACCTGCCCACCTGTCAAGTTGTTTTGCCTACCTAAGGTAAAGTCATCCCTGATGGAGGATCGCAGGAATCATGGGAAGGAGGGGTCCTTTCATCGGATTGGCTGGCCCAGCGCTATTTCAGCCATGGAATGGCCAAATGGGGGAGACAGCTCGATGGATGAGGTCTCCAGGACTCTAAATATATCCAAATCTTCTTATGTGATATCATTTACTGTTAAATTCTGCTCCGTACTTCTAAACTTTTTATTTTTATACTGTACTAGCAAAATACCCGTGCTTCGCAGTGGCGAAGTACTGCTTTAAAGTATTCATTAAGAAGAAAAGTAAACCTTTTTAAACTGAGGGAAAATATACCAATAATTATTTGTTAAGGATCTCTTTGTCACGTTGTCAGTTCGGCCCTCCGGTTGTAATATGATCAAGCTGTGCGCTGAGCTTACTCTTGAGCATGCAACGTATAGTTGGCCATGTGAAAAGCAATCTTGCCTCAAATCAATGCCAACCTTTTGTAGGGTCTGTCCCTGAGACTTATTAATTGTCATTGTGAAGCAGAGACATACTGGAAATTGGAGGTGTTTGAATTGAAATGGGTTTCATCGATAACTTCGCATCCAGCTTTTGAGAGTTTAAACATTCATAAACATCAAAGTGTCCACTACTCAAATTGTCACCTGTGAATCTAAGATGTTTAAGAGGCATGGGCGGTTGTCCAAAGGTGTAAAATATTTGGCCATTTCGGTACACTTGAAAGCGACAACCGAACAATTCAGCGGCAGCCATCAACTCACATGCAGAACCATAGGTGAAGGGCTTAAGCATGTCACTCTTATAGTGCTCCTGTGTAGTATAATTATCTCCTGTACCGTCATCAGTCCACACCTTGAACCTGTCCCAGTCATTCAATACATAAGACGCAATGTTCCTCCGGATATCAAGAGTGAGCCTGATATGGCCATGCAATATGTAACACAGGGAATGGAAAAGGCAGTCGCCATCTCCGGGCATAGAAACCACTTGGTAAGTGACAGCTCTTTGATCGATGGTGATCACCTCGATAGACGTGTTAATCGGGGTACGGTTGGAACGATAAAGGAAATGGGTACCTGAACAATGTAAACTAAGTCTAAAATACCTACACAATAACTATAATCATAATAAACGAACAATAAAACAGCAGAGAAGCCTTGGATTAAATAAAAAGGCTGCAGTTATCAGCAGGGAGATGTCGATACCGTGGCAAAGCAAGGAAGGGAATGAAGAGACCGCAGCGACGGACGGCCTTATATACGCAGGCAGCCAACTACGTGGGAGGCATGGGGATGGGGGACCCAACGCCGCCTCACACGGCGACCGAGCTGCAGGGTATGGACGTATATATGTACGTAAGTAGGATTCAGTTAGCGTTGGGAAACCACGTACCAAATTTCTTGAAGATGGGCCCATAAGTAACAAAGACCGTTGGAAAGTTCAATATGGCGGCCGACAGTGGCGTCATACCACCGAAATAAGTACATACATCAGTTTCGGTTAGTTCAGGGAAGCCGCCTACCAAATTTTGTGAAGATGGATCCATAAATAAGAAAGTTTAACATGGCGGACATTGTCAACCGTTATGACCGTTACACATAGAATTTCGAAATGAAACCTGCTTAACTTTTGTAACTAAGCTGTAAGGAATGAGCCTGCCAAATTTCAGCCTTCTACCTACACGGGAAGTTGGAGAATTAGTGATGAGTGAGTCAGTGAGTCAGTGAGGGCTTTGCCTTTAATTAGTATAGATTGAGGATTTATTCTGTTCTGTGTACTGTATTGTATTGTATTGACCCCCTTCTTTTTGACACCTACTGCACGCCCAACCTACCTGGAAAGGGGTCTGTCTTTGAACTGCCTTTCCCAAGGTTTCTCCCATTTTTCCCTACAAGGTTTTTTGGGAGTTTTTCCTTGTCTTCTTAGAGAGTCAAGGCTGGGGGGCTGTCAAGAGGTAGGGCCTGTTAAAGCCCATTGCGGAAATTCTTGTGTGATTTTGGGCTATACAAAAATAAATTGTAATGTATTGTATTATATTGTAAGGTTCCCAAACCAATACGGGCTGGGACGCTGGTCCCAACATGTTGTCCATCACAGTACCTTCAAGGAGATTACCATACTGCTCTGGATCAAGCACCACAAAATGTCCATTTACCATCCCAAAACAGATGGCCTAGTTGAGTGCTTTAACCAAACACTCAAGCAGATGTTGAGGAAGGTGGTCCAGGCAGAGGGGAGAGACTGGGACCAGCTTCTACCCTTCATCTTGTTTACCATCCAGGAGGTGCGCAGGCCTCAACTGGGTTTTCCTTTTTTGAGCTGTTGTATGGTTGCTAACTCAGGGGCCTCCTCAACCTAATCTGGGGAGGATGGGGAGGAAGAGGTGACCCCTCCCTCAAAAAACATATTAGAGCATGTTGCTGGCCTGTGTGAACAGTCCATGAGGGAAAAGGAGAGCGCATCTTGAAGGTACACAATGCACGCAGGCCTGGCTATACAACTAATGCGCCTGTCTTTGTGAGTTCCATCCGGGGGAAAGGGTTATGGTTGTAGTCCCCACAACACACTCTGAGCTCCTGGGCAACTGGCAGTGACCTATTATGTCTGGGAGCACAAGGGGCTTTTGGACTACTTGGTCTACAAACCCAACCAGCATCTGGGGGAACGTGTATATCACATCAGTCTCCTCATGCCATGGGATGACCATGACCCCAACGACATGGGGGCTGCTACCGCACTATTGCTTTTAGCTGAGAGTTCACTTTGATCACAGACCAAACTCTCCTGTAGTGGCTCTGTTCCCATCATAACTTGATTCCCAGGATCACCCAGTGGTTCCTGAGCTTTCAGCCCTACAAGTTCAAGGTACTCCACTGACAAGAATCTCTCCATGCCAAATCAGACACCCTCTCCAAGCCCAAAACCTCTCAGGCAGATCCGCTCATCCCCCTAAGTCGAAGATGGGGGGTGGACTGTGTCATGCAAGCATGTCAGAGGATTTCCTCACAGGCTTGACTGAGGTATGTGACTACCTGCTGGGGCAAGAGAGGGCAATGTCACTGACATACTCTTCTCCCTCTCTCCCACAGCAGCGAGAAACAGCCCAGTAAAGGCACTTAGATCTGCACCTTACACTCTACACGATATAAGAAGCCATGCTGCCTGGAAGGAGGCATCATTTACAAGCAGAGCAGACTGCTTGATGGAGCTCCAATGACTGATCCTGATTCCCATTGCAAAGAGATGAATTACTTTTGGTGTTTAATTTGCCCAATCAGGCTGTTTCTTTAGGACAAGAGGCATTTTTTTTTGTTGGAGTCTTCTTATTAAAATGGGATGATCCGGTTGGTGTCCCAACTATTCCTCTGCTTTTATGACCTGTCATTTCTGCACCTGGCCACAGCAGACAAGTGTAATCTCTCTGATTTACTCAGGTCAGCTTGTATAATCATCTCCTTGCATTTCTTACTTTGAAACTGGAGTTACCATAAATCACAATTTAACATTTTGAGGAGAAGAAGCCTTATATTTCCAAAATATCCACTTGAGAAGTGAAGATCTTCAGGGTGTTGGTTTCAACTGCACTGTTTGGTAACTTATTCTGTGTAACCATGTGTGAGGAAATATTTTATGACATTTATGTAGTTTCTCTTTACCTGTGCCCCTAGTGTTTATGTTAAAAAATAGATTTTAAAATTTCAAATCTGAGCAAGGTTTATCCCTATGTACACTCCTTATAATTCAAAATACTTCAGTGAAACATCAGTTTTTAAACTTGCTTAATCCAATTTGAGATATAGGGCAATCCCAGGGTACACATGGGACAGGACGTCATCCTCATCATAGGACACACATGATAGCAACAAGATTATAAAGTTCACGGATGACACGACGGTGGTCGGACTCATCTCGGGCAAGGAGGGTGAGCTAGCATACAGGGACGAGGTGGAGTGGCTGTCAGAGTGTTGCACAGTCAATAACCTGCTCCTCAACACCAAAAAAAATGAAGGAGCTTGTTATTGACTTTAGAAAAAACAAAACTGACATCCAGCCACTCATCATTGGCGGGGCCTGTGTGAAGAGGGTCCCAGTGTTCAGGTTTCTGGGTATTAAGCTGGAGGATGACCTGACCTGGAGCGCCAACACCAAGGAGCTGCTGAAGAAGGTGCAGCAGAGACTGTATTTTCTGAGAATCCTCAGAAAGAACCATCTCCCCAAAAATATACTCCTTGCCTTTTATCACTGTTCCATCGAGAGTGTGCTCACGTACGGACTATGCGTGTGGTACGGCAGCTGCACTTCCTCAGAAAAGAAAGTGCTCCACAGGGTTGTCAGGACAACAGAGAGAACAATTGGTTGTACCCTCCTCACTCTGGAACAAATCTACACCTCCCGATGCCGCAAAAAAGCAATAGACATTTCACAGGACTCATCATATCCCGGTCATTGCCTCTTCCAGCTTTTGCCATCGGCCAAGAGATACAGAGCAATGAAAACCGGGACAAACCGCCTTAAAAACAGCTTTTATCCAAAAGCAATCATGGCCCTGAACTCAGAATAAAACTGCTCCATATCATTCTAACAGTGTGCAATATAGACCTTAAGTCAACAAGTGCAATTTGTATATTTTGTAAAGTACTTTTATTACTATTCGGTTTGTTATTATTTTCTCTCTTATTGTCTTTTTGTCTTTTTAACTCTTATTCCTCACACTGAGTCGACTGCACCTTCAATTTCGTTGTTCCTTTGTAAAAGTGACAATGACAATAAAGATCTATCTATCTATCTATCTATCTATCTATCTATCTATCTATCTATCTATCTATCTATCTATCTATCTATCTATCTATCTATCTATCTATCTATCTATCTATCTATCTATCTATCTATCTATCTATCTATCTATCTATCTATCTATCTATCTATCTATCATATTCACTCTTGCTGAGCCAATTTACAGTGACGGCCAACTGGCTATCCAGGCAGCCAACCAAACCTGCATATGCCTACGATGTGAGCGGGAAACTGGAGAACTCATGAAGACATGGACAAAATAGGCATTTAAACTTCAGACTCTGAAACTGTGAAGCAGCAATGCTGAAGCTGAAAATGATCATCTCCTTCATTTTATCTCTTATTGTTCATGCCCAGTGGTTCTAGAATAGGTCTAGTAGCTCATAACAGAAAAGCCTTTGTGTCATGCTTGTGTCTCTTGAAGATACTGTATATCTTACTTTTTACTTCTGCCAACTAAGATGACATTGTAACTGGCTTTTTTTCCCCAAGAAGGACATGCATGTTTAATTTAGTTTTATTTTACCCTTGGTCAAATATTTACCTCGGGATTCAGCGCAGTAGTCATTACAGTTCAATAACATAGCAGACTTTTGTCACAGATTCAGCTTTGGGCAGATTAGATTAGTTTAGGATTGTAACGTAAATATTTGCAGACTTTTACCTGTATTTAAGAAAGACAACTGTCCACCTACTGCTGATGCCACAGCTGACACTGACTTTCATGGAACAGACAAAAGAAATTTTCTGCTGTTGTGACGGTAGGTAATATTATATTATTTATTTATTTTTATTTATTAAAAATTATTAATAATTATAATAAATATAACCCTGCCTGGGATTGGTTCCTGCCTTGTGCCCTGTGTTGGCTGGGATTGGCTCCAGCAGACCCCGTGACCCTGTGTTTGGATTCAGCGGGTTGGAAAATGGATGGATGGATGGATAATAAATATATGTATTATTTATAATTTACTTATAAATGTATTTATAAAGCATATATTTAGCTTATAAAGCTTAGACAAATCAGAAGAGAGTTTAGAAGCAAGCAAATCAGTCCATTTTCAAAACCATTTATCCCATCCAGGGTCACAGGGTGCTGGTGCCTCTTCTTTTAGACCAAGATTGAGATCAATCTAGATGGGGGTTCCAGTTCATCACTGGGAATATTTACATAAGTAGAGATCATGTTGAGTATCCAACTTAAATATTGTGCCTGTCTTTGAGATGTTCAGAAACAACCAACACAGAAATAGGGAGACTGCTCAAGGTTTTTCTGTATTTAGTGAGCAGTGTAATCAAATTCTTGCATCTTGTCTTGAGAGTTGTTGTGGGGCTCTCCACATGCACTTGGTGAAAATTGCTGTGCAAGAACAAAGTAGTTTGTACTACTGTATTGGATATCTGAAGTGGCAATTACCATCCCATCTAACGCTGAGGATTACTTATATTCTGTTTTATGTGTTTTATGTAACCCATTTTTTTTACATCCATTGCATGGCCAACCAAATTGGAATGGGTTCTCCCTGTGACTTGCCTTTCCCAAGATTTCTTTCATTTTTTGGGATTTTTTTTCATGTTTTCTTTATGGGAATGTCACAAAACAGAGCTTGTTAAAGCCCATCGAGGCATTCCTTGTGTGATTTTGGGGTATACAAGAAATAAATGGTTGTTGTTGTTGATTCAAATCCACGTCTGTAGAGCAGTAAGGCAGCAATACTTAACACTGTGTCACCAGGCTGCCAATTAATCAATGTGACAATGTTATAGTATTACGTTTTAAATTATATATTTTATATTATATAATTACTTCATGAATTTGAATCCCATTCCTGTTTATTGTCTGTATGAAATTTGTGTTTTAAATTAAATGCAAATATAAAACACAAAATATTTGAATGCGTAGTATTCACACTCATCAATTCAGTGTTTAGTAGCTGCTCCTTTGGCAGCCATTCCAGCTTTGGGTCTGTGTGCTCCAGTCTCTATCTATCAGCTTTGCACATCTACAACCTGCCATTTTTCTTAAGTGTTCAAACTCTTCAAAGACTGTATTGGGGATGAGCCATAAATTCTCAGTTGGACTGAGATCTGGACTCTGACTTAGCCATTCCATGACATTAATGTTGTTCTGAAGTCATTTCTATGTAGCTTTGGCTTTATGCTTGGTGTTGTTGTTGTCTTGCTCATAATGATCTTCTCCCAAGGTGCCTGCTTTTTCTCATACTGCAAATACAAACTTTTGAATGATGGAATGAAATATTTTATTAGAGAAAGGTAACAGTTTTGACTCTGTCTGGAATAAGTTGAAAATAAAGTCTCTCTACTTCTGAGCTCCACTTTGACCTGGATGAACCCAAGGAGGGTGGTTAGCACTTCTGCATTGTGCCAAAGAGTCTTTTGATCAAATGAAACTTTAAAGCACTCAGTTCCTGCCTCTGACAAGTCTTTATGCTCTGCTTATAAAAACAACTTATTATTAATCAACAGTTCGTTTTGAATAAAGGTGTCACCTACATATTTAAACATAACCCCTTCACTGTTGTTTAGGGTCAGAAGACCCCAGAGAATGTGAAAATTTACAAATAATATTTGCCCCGCCCAATTTGTGGTTTAAATTATTTGTTTCTTTTAGATTACATTTAGTAGTAGGATGTTGTATCGTGTTAGCCATTATAGATGCAATGAGAAGTCAATCAAAATGACACCTTTTATTGGCTAACTGAACAAATTACAATATGCAAGAGCAGACCCAGGACACACTGGAGAGATTAAATGTCCCAACTGGCCAGGAAATGTGTCCCCCTAGAGGTGTTGGAGGAAGTGACAGGTAGAAGGAACATCTGAGCATCTTAGTTTAGACTCTTGCACAATGGCCACAACCTAGATAAGCAGTAGAAAATGGATCAAGTCAAGTCAAGTTGAGGAGCATGCACTGGTACAGTGCGTTGCCACCCCCACTACATGTCGAAACAGCTCGGGATCCCGGTTGGCAACCCCCCAGGCAGACATGAGGTCCAGTCCTACTCTCCGGAAATGACCCTCTATTTGCCGCAGCCAGGTGTTATGTGGGCGACCCCTTGGCCTGGTCCAGCCATTTGGGTCCCCAACAATGAGGATCTTATGAGCCGGATTACCCTCGGGGAAACGCTCCACATGGCCATAGTGCCGTAACTGCCCTTACAATGAAGGTAATGTGCCTCATTCGGGACCTCGGAGGGACACAGTACCAAAGGAGTTAGTCTTCATCTCAGGTCACTGGATAGCGTCCATGTCTCACAACCATATAGTAAGACAGGAAGCACCAGGACTCTAAAGACTTGGACCTTCATCCATTTGCATGGATATCGGGAATGCCACACACCCCTTTCCAGCGACCTCATGACCCACCATGCTCTCCCAATTCGTCTACTGACTTCACCGGAAGAGTCACCAGAGACATGAATGTCACTGCCAAGGTAAGTAAGCCTCTCAACAAGGTCAACACTCTCTCCGCAAACAGACACACTGCTGATGGCTATGCACAAGAGGCCATTAAAGGCTTGGATCTTGGATTTTTATCCAGGACACTCGCAAGCCCAGACACTCAGAGTCCTCACTCAGTCTCTCGAGCACCCCGATCAGAGCCTCCATTGACTCCATGAACATCACAGCATCGTCAGCAAAGTCAAGATCTGTGAATCTTTCTTCACCAACAGATGCCCCACAGCCGCTGGACCCCACAACCTTGCCCAACACCCAGTCCATACAAACATTGAACAGAGTAGGAGCAAGAACACACCCCTGACGAACCCCAGAATCAACTGGGAAAAACGCAGAGGTCCTGCCTCCACTCTGCACAGCACTCACAGTACCAGTGTACAGGCCAGTCATGATATCCATCAACCTCGGGGGGATCCCGCGAATCCTCAGGACGTCCCACAGGGCAGCTCGATCAACTGAGTCAAACGTTTTGCGAAAATCGACAAAGGCTGCAAAGAAACTGCCGATATTCGCATTTGCGCTCCATGAGAACCCTCAGTGCCAGGATGCGGTCGATGGTAGACTTCTTAGGCATAAAACCAGACTGTTCCAGTCACTGGTAGGTGAGCAAGTGATCACGGATCCTATTGAGGACGACCCTAGCAAGGACCTTACCCTGCACAGAGAGCAGTGTTATCCCCCTGTAGTTGCTGCAATCCAGGCGATCACCCTTCCCTTTCCAGATAGGGATGACAAGTCCTGTTTTCCAGTCAGTTGGGATGATGCCCGTCTCCCAAATGGAAGCAAAGATTGCTTGCAATGCCAGGAGGACAGCCTTATCACCAGCCTAGAGAAGTTCACCCCGGATACCACAGATCCCTGCAGCCTTTCCCCACCTCAGCTGGTTCACCACCTGTGCAACCTCAGTGAGATTGGGTGGTTTACAGCTAATTGGAGGATCAGCCTCAAGAACCATAGACCCAGAGATATCCAACGTCCTAGCTGGAGGATCAGCTTTGAACAAGTGCTTAAAGTAGCCAGCCAAGCGGGTCACAACTGCAGTGTCATCCGTAAGGACCGTTCCATCAGCTGCCCTGACTGCGACTCTCCGAGGAACAGATTCATATGTGTGTAATGCTTCGATTCCTCTGTAAACAGGACATGGGTCGCTAGACCACAGATGGTGTGTTACTTGCTCACAGATTCTTCTAACAAACGCCTCTTTATCTGCCCTCAGAGCCCTCGCAGCCATCCTTCTCAGTTCCCGGTACAGACCAGAGTTGCCATTGAGCCGTGCGCTGCGACTCCTCTCGATGATATCCAGGGTGCCCTATGAGATGAAACACCTCCTTCTGGGAACACTGATAACACCAACACAACACAGTAAATGGATGATTAGATGGAATTTAATCAAGGTGACTTTCAAAGGCAACCATAATGCATACAATATAAGAAATTAAAAAGTATACATTTTTAAGGATAAAGAGAACAAAATTGAATCTTAAGCACAAGGAGTGTATTATTATAGTTAGTCCCAAGAATGGGTAAAATACTCTAACCCTAACCCTAAATATAACTCAGACCAAATCAAGCTGATTACTGATTGATGACATCTGAAACCCATTTCACAGCTTGAGTGAAATAACTGAGAGGCATTGTCCAATTTTAGCAGATATGGTAAAAGGAGGGATCATCAGCAGACATGCCAAAGCAAAATGGGGACCTCTTAAAGGGATGTAAGAAGATACCAAAAAACACAGAAATGTAGGGATTTGTAAGTCAAGACAAGAGTTTCGAATTGGATCATCTCTATAATTGGAGGTCCATTAAGAGAGTGAAGCTGAGAAGTGCTGTTCAAATGGAAACTAAGAACTCTAGTTCAGTTGCTACATACGGGGGAAGCAGAAAAAAAGCATCAACAATAATACTTTAAAATAAACAAAAATGCTAGGCAATGAACCTGTCTGTAATTTAACACTTTGATACAATGATTTAATGACCACTTCTGGCGCTAGGCCGTGGATCACCCATCTTGATCCACAACGACTTTCATGTTTTTTTTTTCTCCATGTTTCATGATATTCTTGGTGGCTCTTCTATCCTGTAATCCTCTAATGCCAAGCAGACTGAGTGCCCAATATAGAGACTGCCCTGAAAAAACCCTGCAGCCCACCACCACCTATACCTCCCCTCCAGCAAGGTTTTCAGGCAGCAGCTCAAAATATGCCCCAAGGAACCTCCTGACAGGTATAGAGGGCATGCTGAAGTATCAGCTAGACCTGAGCAGTACAGGTTAGAAGGGCTTGGAAGGACATCATACACTGACTGAATCATAAATTTGAGTCTAGCTGGTTTTGGCTTCCAAAGTTCTGCCCATGTGATCTTACGGGCAGTTATATGGTCCCAATTGATCCAAGCTCCCTGCTTGTGCATAGATACTGTTATGCTGTGGTGTTCCTAATCCACTTTTGCACGGATCACTTTCTATATCAGCAGACTTCTCTGTCTCTATTTCCTCAGTGCTTTATCATAATGTAGTCTTATATACCGTATGTACTTGCGGATAAGTTCTCCCACGGATAAGTCAGGACTTGAATTTACCATATAATTTCTGGTATTTTGTAATGCCGGTCATATAAGTTGAATGCGGAAAACTTACACTATTGGTCCAAGATATTATGATATGCTAACACCCACCTGAGAGAGTAACCATGGAGCACACTGTCTTTTTTTTCTCTCTATTGTGCCTACATGACCACACAGTAATACCCAAACTATTCCAATGCAACATTTGCACTGATTTGTGTTTTTTGTATCTCACACCCTCATTCACCTTTATCGTAAAAGCATCCCTTATCTACGATCAGAAGAAAATATGAAGCTGGTTTTAAATTAAAAGCTGTTGAAGTAGCGAAAGAAATTGGTAACTGCACTGCTGCAACAAAATTCGATACGTCTGAGAAACTAATGTGAGATTGGAGGAGGTAAGATGTAAAAAAAAAAAAAATGAAGTGTCACATTTTTGAACGGCCGTATAAATTGGGGTCTGATTTTATGATTGTTTCAGGTTTCAAGACCCGACTTATACATGAATATATATGGTAACTTTAAAACCCAGCACATCCTGCTGCCACTGAAACTACCAGAATGCTGTCTCAGCTCTGCTTCTGCCTGTTCGAATGCAACCCGTGCCCACCTCTTCCTCCCAGTTTTAACTGTGATGCCTGTAGAGGAGACTTTTAGGTCAGTTGAGTCTCTATAAGGTAGCCCCTCTCTGGCTCTGGAGACCTTAAGTTCCTCTGTCAGGCCAGTGAAAGGAAGGTGAAGTTTATTGTCGTGCCATCCGTGCTGTGTGGGTAAAAAACTGGTCCACAACAAAGATATCCTTCAGGATCCCTTTAATATTTAACTAAACATTATCCAGAATTATTCAGCAATACATTTGCATAGAATATAATGAAACAGATGCTGCTTAACAGGTCATTGCTCTAGCTCAGAGTACAGAGCGCTTTTAGCATGTGTCCATACACCAAGCCTGTGAGCAAACAACAACAAAAAACCTGCATGTTCAATATGCATAATAACCAAGATAACTCGCCACGTGTCAAAGTCACCCTGAACTTTAGAGCTGTTAAAACAACAGCCTGGAAATTTTTTTGGTCACTACACTACCACCCTCACCCCCCTCTTTTTGCTGTGCTGAGTCTCTTCAGCACTGTATGGGCTTAGCTATATACTCAGAATCAGTCATCATTAAGAACTGACTAACACTAAGCCAACTTATTTTTTTTTTTTAATAACACAACAAAGCCAATTATTGTTGTTGTTGTCAACCATTTCTTCAACTTCTCGAATGCTAGCTGCTGAGTCTCACCCCGTTGAAATTTGAATTCCCTTCTGTAAGAGCTGGGTTATTGGACTGGCAATTTCTGCAAATGCTGGTACAAATCACTGGTGACAGTTGTAAAGTCCAAGGAATATCTGTAGCTCCTTGATACTTGTGGGTATATTCCAATTTTGTACGTCGTGTATGAGAGCTGGGTTAGTGGCAATGCCCTGCCCACTCACTATGTGCCCAAGTGGAAATTCTGCCTAACATAGTGAAGGATTGCACACATGTACAGGTATACAGTTTTCC
Source organism: Erpetoichthys calabaricus (assembly GCF_900747795.2). Classification (NCBI taxonomy): domain Eukaryota; kingdom Metazoa; phylum Chordata; class Cladistia; order Polypteriformes; family Polypteridae; genus Erpetoichthys; species Erpetoichthys calabaricus. The sequence goes on along the minus strand of NC_041411.2, from coordinate 50,321,930 downwards.
ATCTGAACCAGCACACTACCGGAAGATATGCCATCTGCTAAACTTGTTGGCTCCAGCACTGCTGTAACACCAGGCCTTGAATCTTCAACAGTCCCCCATTCATCAAGTTCACTACACGGCAGGACTGTTGATGTTTGCTCTAGATGTACACGGGATACAGCATACTCTCCTATAGCCCCTCCCACTATACAAGTGGGCACTGGTTCACCCCCAATGAAGACCTTGCCTTCTGCATGAATGGTCATATTCATGGCATACACGAAATCTAACCCTAGGAGAATTTGATCTTGGATAGGAGCAACATAGGCCTCCCACCTCCATGACTTGCCGCCAATTTTTAACATCACTATTGTCCCTTTTATAGCGACCATCTCCTTTCCCAACTCTGCATTACGCAGCAGCATTGTTGTGGAGGCTGACAATTCTCCCAATCTCAGCTTCTCATGTAGTTCTAATAAAATGATGGTGACCTCAGCTCCTCTATCCACAATAGCTTGAATACGTAAATTGTTTATGGTAACTGAAATATGTAGTCTGGGTCCTGGTGCAGCCATCTTTCCCACACTGGCAACAGATAAGTTGGTCAGTCTCCTAACACTTCCATCTTTGACTCTGGGACATGAATCATCTGGGACCGAGTTAACTTGAATCTCTGTCTTTCTGCACTCATGTCTGAAATGGCCTTCTTCACCACAAGAGTAGCAAACTCCTTTGCCAGCGGAAGATGGGCTTGGTGAACGAAGCCGGGTTGTTCTGCTAGGTGGTTTGCATGCACTGTTCCTTCCTCGGTCCATTGCAGGTCAAATACTGGACGATCTGTCCCTTGGGTATAGGATACACATACAGTTATCATTTATTAAGATGGACCAGCTGTTCTGTCCAACTAAGATGGATTTAAATATAAGTAATCAACATAGACCCCACCATTAACATTTGTAGTACACCATTTACTAGAATATATTGTGTAATGTATGTAGCAATAAAATGCATTGCATTTGTCATAACAACAGATGGCCCGTCACAAACATTTATAGTAATAAAATGCAAACTTTTAATAAAGCTACTAATGTTTGTAATGCACCACCTGTTGGAATGACACATTCAACGCAGTTTATTACTACAAATGTTTGCGATTTGCCATCTTTTGGAATGACAGAAATATAGAAACTGGACAAACACACAGATGCACAGACACTTATCCTTTTATTAATGTGGTTTATAATCATGTAGTGTTTTTAGGTGGAGTAATCATTCACAGAAATATGAAAGCTAACATGCTAAGCTCAAGGGTTTTGCCAGATTATTAAAGATCCAACTCATTGTCATAATCACATACTGGATCTAATTATTACAGATGGGTTTGAGGTTCACCATTTAAGTATTACTCCACTGAATTAAATTATCTTTACTCACTACCAAATAATCTTTGAATTGTTTCACCCTTACCATTGCAATTGTAGGTTATATCAAGAACAGTGTACAATACAATACAATACAATACAATACAATACAATACAATACAATACAATACAATACAATACAATACAGTTTATTTTTGTATAGCCCAAAATCACACAGGAAGTGGACTTGATGGAACATGGACTTTAACGGGTCCTGCCTCTTGACAGCCCCCCAGCCTTGACTCTCTAAGAAGACAAGGAAAAACTCCCAAAAAAACCTTGTAGGGATAAATGGAAGAAACCTTGGGAAAGGCAGTTCAAAGAGAGACCCCTTTCCAGGTAGGTTGGGCATGCAGTGGGTGTCAAAAGAAGGGGGTCAATACAATACACAGAACAGAACAAATCCTCAGGGTAACACTGAGATTGAAACAGTACGTCAAAGTTTGTGGAAATTGACATGGATTTCCTTTTCAAATCACAAACAAGTAAATATTTGGCAGACATGTTAATTGCTTCTGGGTATAGTTAGTAAAAAAAATACCTTGAACTAGTTGATGCCTGCTGTTGATATTGGAAGTGCGTCAGTGAGGTGAACGATCAAATCTGTAGCTCTGTGCAAACAACAGATATGCAGTGTGGATTGTTTTGAGAAAAATCTGATGCTTCATCTGCTTGCATGATTTTGATTATTTAATCATTTAAGAAATGCATTTCATTGAATAAACCGAATATGGGTTTACTAGCAAAGTCCTTGTTTGGCTTGTTATGCTCTGTATGCATGACAGCACATTTGAATCATTATTTTTAAATTAACACCGTGGTTGAACAATAATGCTGACAAATTTGCTGCTACATGCCATGAACACGCCTTAGCTCTTATTTTCCCCCAGCCTGCTGGGATGAGGCCATTTGTCCCAAAAAAGAACATGGACGTGGGAAAAGCCTGGAGGATTGGGAGTGAATGAGCAATCTTTATTAAAAAAGGAATGGTGCACTGTAATAAGTGTATAAGTTTAATGTGTCACTGTGCTCTGTGCAAATACATTTTATAAATCTGCCTTTTTCTACTCACATGCACAGTTGACACAGAGCCAGATTTAGCACAGGGGTTCACCATATAAGAACTGCTAGGCAAGCATTATAAGACAAGACAGTTAGGGACAGACTGATGACCATTGTATACTATTTGTGTGTATCAAAGTCAGTATGAAATTGTATCCTCTTTGCCTTGTTTGGAATGGCATGATTCACCTAAGTGGGAGTCTGCACATGAAGAAAGAGTATAAAGCCTTGGAACAATGCTCAGTACACCTCTGAAGCCGACAGAAGGATGGAGATAACATTATCTGATCCTGAAAATCCTTCCAATGAGGCAACGAAAATGGCAGACTCTACATATCAGGCCCCCACTCCCGAACTGGGTTCTTGCCATTGGATTCCTTTGTTTGTTATGCAGTGTAAGTCGTCATTAAAGAAAGCTAAGTTATTTCTCCTATGTGATTTCTTACTGGGGCGGCACGGTGGCGCAGTGGTAGCGCTGCTGCCTCGCAGTTAGGAGACCTGGGTTCGCTTCCCGGGTCCACCCTGCGTGGAGTTTGCATGTTGTCTGCGTGGGTTTCCTCCGGGCGCTCTGGTTTCCTCCCACGGTCCAAAGACATGCAGGTTAGGTGGATTGGTGATTCTAAATTGGCCCTAGTGTGTGGGTGTGTTTGTGTGTGTCCTGTGGTGGGTTGGCACCCTGCCCGGGATTGGTTCCCTGTGTTGGCTGGGATTGGTTCCAGCAGACCCCCGTGACCCTGTGTTCGGATTCAGCGGGTTGGTAAATGGATGGATGGATTTCTTACTGCCATATCACTAAGTGAGGGGTTCCACCTTTTTATATTATATCTTGTGGAATGAGCCTCGGACACAGTCAGGTAGACATGGTAAATTCATTACCACACGTTTATTTACAACTATATTTACAATAATAAGTGCCACACAACCCACAGACTCCCCCAAAGTCCAGGCCAACACCACACTATGCCTCTTCTTCAGGCCGCCTCCTTCTCTCTCCTCCAGACCTTGTCCTCTTCCACCCGACTCTAGCCCTGAATGAAGGGAGGCGGCCCCTTTTATGTTCCCCTGGATGTGCTCCAGGTGTGCTCCGGCAATCTTCTACCGACACGCCCCAGTGTGGCGGAAGTGCCGGCTGCATCCCCGGAAGCACTCTGGGTGTCCCTGTTCCTCTTCCCCCCAGAACTTCCTGGTGTGGCGGAAGGTCCAGGGCTCTCCAGGCATTGGGGCTCCCCCTGGCGGTGACCACGGGCCCCTACAGGGTTGAGCTTCAAAGTTCTGTACCCGTGGCCCCCACAGCAACCAGGGCGGTCACCCCCTCGTGGTCTGGAGGAGGCATGAGCCCTCCTCCGGTCCTCCTGGGCATCCCGGCTGGGTACCACCCCCAGCTGCGTGCCACAATCTATATAGATTTGGGTTGCATCACAAAAGAACTCATTCCAACAAGGGAGCTAACATCCCCTGCTGGATACATGCACCATATTGTTTTTTGTTTCTCCTGTAATGTAGGATTGTATAATGAATTAATTAATCTTTGATTTAACACAAATTATTTAGGATTGTGAATTTTATAATCCTTGTTGATAACTGAGAGATTGAAAACAGTATTATGGAATTCAACTAATAAGATCACATTGCGTAGGAATTTTAATGCACATCTACATTACTAAACGAAGGTTGTATATATGCACGGATGCCAGACGCCAGAAGCAAGCCATGCCAAAAGCGCACGCGCACAGTGCCTCAGCGCCCCAGAGTCCAACCCAGCGGCTTCCCAGAGTCAAATCCAGCAACTTCCCAGAGTCCGTAGGTGGTGCCCAAACAACACAACCCAGAATACAGATCCAGAATATACCAATTGGTTGTTGCAACTGGGAAATGGAAACCTTAGTAATGTGTTTGAACTTCACCCAGATATTATTGAAATCCCTCACGCCTTTATTTGCAACGACTTGGTAACAGAGGTTTTTGGCAAAGCAATATCATTGGACCAGATACCACTTTTTACGCATTGGGCTATGTTATGTCCAAAGAATATTGACGTTGACCGGATAAATAACCAAGTGATTGGATTGCTTCCTGGAGAAAGCCGCGTCTTTCTAAGTACTGACAGTGTTGATTCTGAAGACGAAAGTGAGCATCTTAATTTCCAATTAGAATATTTAAAACTATTAACCTGACCAGATTACCACAACACAATCTTAACCTTAAAGTAGGGACAATAGTCATGCTATTAAGAAACCTTAATACTAAACAAAGTTTATGCAAAGGTACATGGTTGGTTGTGAACAGCATGAGACAAAATGTTATTGAGGCACATGTGCTTACAGGATCCCATACTGGCAGTACTGTTTTAATTCCCAGAATTGGCCTTACAAGTTCTGACCTGGAATTACCTTTTAAACTTAAATTACGCCAATTTCCCATTAACGCTGCATTTGCCATGACAATCAACAAATCCCAAGGACAAACCATGAACAAAGTAGGGATTTACCTATCTGAGCCTGTATTTGGACACGGAAAACTTTATGTTGCCTTTTCAAGAGTCCGGCGTTAGTATGACGTTAAAGTGAAGGTTTTAACTACTCCATATCAGGGACAGCTTATTCAAGGACAGGAAATTATCTTTACCAAAAATATTGTTTATAAGGAAATTTTTGATTAACTATTTTGAATTTATCATTTTATGATTTTTTTGTTTCCAATTTACTTCATTTAAACCTTTGCACTCCGATATTTTTTTTACTTATGAGTGCAGCAACTCAAAGACATTTTGGACTTAAATGATATAACAACTTAAACTTCAATTTTAGTTTTAATAAATTGGTTAAAGTTAGTACAAATATATTTATTTAATTAAATGAAAACTTTCCCTGGACGCTCCCATCCTCCATGATTTTTCATCTCTCTCCAAAGATCGGAGGGAACAGAAAGTGATTGCCATTCTTGGATTTGCGATTCTTTAGAGAATCGGGGGTTTACTGGTAGGAGTACAGTATATGGGGAAGTGTAGTTACAGATGCCAATGGAACAATTCTTTGAATAATGTTATCACTTGGGGTGGGGCTTCCTGTTTAGATTTGGTTTTAGTATCAGCATGTCTATCAGGATTTGGTGAATGGGATACAAAGGAAGATCATTTAGAAAGTGATTATTATTCTGTATAGTGTACACTGGGGGTAATGTATCTCATGACAATATAGTGTTTGCATTTGGGCCTCTGAGTTGCACAAAAGACAAGTAGAAGAGAACGAGGCAGAAGGGACTTCTATGTGGGCACTTGGAGGAACAGTATTTGATTATTTATTCAAATTCACAGCAAACAGAGCCACTGCCTAGTTGCCTGTCTTGATTTAGGTCAATTCTACAGAATAAAAGAACTCGAAGGCGTCTTCTTCTTGAGGGTTCAGTTGTAGACACACAGATGCAGAAGCTAAAGTGAAGCCAGACACAGTCTGGAAAGGACATTTACGTTTACTTATATGGCTGATGCCTTTATCCAAGGCGACTAACAACATACAATTGGTTACATTTCTTTTCGGTTATCCAATTGGAGCACAGACAAGTCAAGTGGCTTGCTCATGGTCACACCGTATCAGTAGCAGAATTTGAACCCCCCAACCTTAGGGTCTGAGGTCCAAAGTCTTAACCACTACACCACGTTGCCAGACATGAGAGGGACTGAATAGAAGAGCAGGTGAGACAACTGGCTTTAAAGTCAAAAAGCATCATGCAATAAGTGTGGTATGCAGTAAAACCGGCATTGGCAAACTTAAAAGCCATTATTTAGTGTGTTTCGTTTTGTGAAAGATTGTGGTCTCCCTGACCCCTTGAACCCTCTGAGCAGACGTCAGACACCATATAAAAGTCCAAATATAACTTTTATTTAGACCAATATGTGCACCAAGCACCCTATACTCTATAACACTCATATATAACAAATCAATAATCAATACACTAATACACCACTCCCAGACACGTCGCCACTCTACCTCCCAGCTCAGCTCGGCATACTGGGCTTTCCCATAGTCCTTTATACTCCCTGACCCGGAAGTGGTTCCTGGCACAACCCACAAGTCCTTATTCCTCCCGGGTCAGGGTAAACAGTCCTTTTCTTCACCCCGGAAGTACACCGTTTTCTCCTGCCCTGGGATTACGACGTACTTCCGGGTTATAGGGCATATAAGAGTCGACGGGCTTCCCTACAGCGACTCCTGGTGGTCCCCAAGGCATCCAACAGGGCTGTGCATAAAAACTACATAGTCCATGAGTCCCTGCTGGAACTCGGGGCACGTCCATGCTGCAGGGAAAGCTCCACCTGGCGGCCTGGGGGTATTGGCCGGAATGACAAGCCGGCCACATATCACAGTGTATATTTAAGAACTGTTTGAAAGAGTATTTTCCCTGAAGCTGAAGAAGCCCCAGAGAATGAAGATGAAGCATGAACAGTTACAGTGGATATTGGTAAAAGATATGATTTGAACAGGGAAACTGGGAAAAGCTTTGCCATTTGCAGAAGTCAGTTCTACTAGAAATGAACACATGTCTTTTCACTATCCTCCATATTAATAAACCATTCCTGTAGTTTATGCTGAAGAAAAATAGTTTAAGATTTGTGTTGTAACGTAAGTATTAAAAAACAGACTAGTGTGGAAGATTGCACCTACATTGTCTACTGTGTTAGTGACTGTCTATACTGTTGCAGTCACTATTGGTTCCATTAATTAATAGCATTTTGTTTTTTATGTACTCTCAGGCGAGTAGTTATCTTCCATTTACTGTTTTAACTTGCTGACACAACTGATTAAGGACACTTAAGGAGAAATGTTATTTGGTCTGATGTAAAAATATAGCCAAGTATCGTCTGTGTATGAGGATAAACTGATATTGTGTTTGGTAATAATATCGCCTATTGGCAGCATGTAAAGTTAAAACACTAAGGTTTGTAAACTGATCCCTGAAGGACACAGTATCTAACTTTAGAATATGATGAGTAAGTAATATCACATTTCTGCACATTTAATAATATCTAATCTGATGTGATAACTATGACCTAATCTCACTGAAACCAGTCATATAATGTATATGTTTGGAGACCACCATGAGTGAATTTTGCTTAAAACTGGGTGGGAACAATTAGGTGGCTCACTTAGTGTCACATTTCTAAACCAATCCAATTCCTCATGAAGGTGGCTTTCAAATTAGAGACAGAGATTTTGAACAGCAAAGAGCAGAGGTGTTCTCGTTAACCTGGTTCGATAGAGAGAAAGCTAAATTCTTTAGTAGGAAAAGTCTGTTAAGAAAATGCTATTAAACATATAAATGTGTGTCACATGTGCAGAGAGCATTTTGCACATGTTAAAAAGCAACATAACCTGTTCTAAGAATAAACATAAAATGATACATGGGAAAGATCTTTCTGAATTTATCAGGTCATACATCGACATTCAGCGGCATCAATGGACGAGTGGTAAACATGAATGATATGTTGTCACAGGTGCTGTGTGTGTTATGATGATAATGTATGAGTGGATCTAAACTTGAAAAAACGGGCAGATAAATTCATGACAATATGAACTGCAAAGTATACATTTGAAGTAAACAGAGTGTCACATTTCATCAAAAGGACTACCATTAAGAGAACAGATAACGAAGAACCACAGGAGGTGCAGACTTTGGTACTTAAAACACCTGAATCAATAAATCTGCAAAATAACGCCAGTAGATGCACAGATGAGGCTGCACAACCTCCACCTTCTGACTGCATGTCTAAATGAATTACTAAACAAATTTAACACTACTGTCTAAAATGGAAATGCAAACATGCCACAACAAAATAACTGCAGCGTTTTCACACATTATATATCGATAGACCACAATGCTTATCTAAACTCTATCTGCTGTTGTTGTGTCATGTAGTGATGTAATAGTTAAAATGACAGAAATATTATACAGTAATCCCTCGCTATATCGCGCTTTGCTTTTCGCGGCTTCACTCTATCGCGGATTTTATATGTAAGCATATTTAAATATATATCGCGGATTTTTTGCTGGTTCGCGGATTTCTGCGGACAATGGGTCTTTTAATTTCTGGTACATGCTTCCTCAGTTGGTTTGCCCAGTTGATTTCATACAAGGGACGCTATTGGCAGATGGCTGAGAAGCTACCCAACTTACTTTTCTCTCTCTCTCTCTCTTGCACTGACATTCTTTGATCCTGACGTAGGGGGATTAAACAGGGGGGCTGTTCGCACACCTAGACGATACGGACACTCGTCTAAAAATGCTGAAAGATTATCTTCATGTTGCTCCCTTCTGTGCAGCTGCTTCGTGAAGCGACATGCTGCACGGTGCTTCGCATACTTAAAAGCACGAAGGGCACGTATTGATTTTTGATTGTTTGTTTTTCTCTCTCTCTCTCTTTCTCTGCTCCTGACGGAGGGGGTGTGAGCTGCTGCCTTCAACAGCTTTGTGCGGCGGTGCTTCACATACTTAAAAGCCAAACAGCCCTATTGATTTGTTTGCTTTTCTCTCTCTCTCTCTCTCTCTGTGACATTCTCTGCTCCATGTCTGCATTCTTTTAATTGTGACACGGAACTGTCATCTCTGTCTTGTCATGGAGCACAGTTTAAACTTTTGAAAAAGAGACAAATGTTTGTTTGCAGTGTTTGAATAAAGTTCCTGTCTCTCTACAACTACCTGTGTTTCTGTGCAAATCTGTGACCCAAGCATGAAAATATAAAAATAACCATATAAACATATGGTTTCTACTTCGCGGATTTTCACCTTTCGCGGGGGGTTCTGGAACGCAACTCCCGCGATGGAGAAGGGATTACTGTAGTTACAGTTACTTTGTGATACTTTGCTCCTGAATGGATAACTGCAATTTTAGCTTTTTATTTTCTCCCAGCATTGAGACTTCTGTTCAGTATTTTTTGCTGTCTCCCTGAAACCCCAGAGGTGGTTTAAAGCGCAAAGACTAGAAAAACTGGAGGAGGGAGTTTTAGGAATAAGCCTTATGCATGCAGCATTTGTAGCACGGGATTTTGTTGCTATTCACTACCCACTTTTTAAGGGGTCTGTTCCCAGATGTGCTTCCTCCTTCGAGAATCACATGTGGCCTCATGAGATGAACTTTGACCTAAACCAAGCAAGGACAGTCCCTGAGAGCCCAATGTAATTTTTAAATCGGTATAAGAAAATAGGGTGATTAGTATTTTCAAAGACTTAGCTTGAATCTAACAACATAAAAACTATAGCATTCCCTTCATCGGAAATGTCCTTTACAACATTACTAATGCTGTTTCTTTATGGGAACCTAAGAAATCCTCAGTGAAATTTGAGTAAGGTGTTTGTGAGCATGGTGAGGCCAAACCAGCATAACAACTACTTTATAAAATACTTTAGTGAAAGAAAAAGGTAAATGTGAAAGGTCTACAATTATAAGGTACATTTTGTGCTAGTTCTGACTTGTTTTCAATAACAGTCTGATAACTGAAATTTTCAGCCCATTAGTAACTATGCCAGTCAATAGCATAATGTTGTAATTATAATGTTAACAATGGGCATTGCCAGAACTGTAATTGAACTTTTCACTAGATTTTTGGGGATTAGCTTTGAAAGATAGATGATAGGTTTCATTTTACAAATTAAAGCTATGTGTTTCACTCTGGTTATAATGTTAAATTAGGAAGGCTGTGTCTCCAAGCGGATCTGAGATTCGATGCTATGATATTAAATTTGCAACATTATTACCAATGAATAAATATCCTAGGTATGATCTCCAAGTGAGCTTCATCCATTATGGAATGTTTGGAGCCATTATGCTTTTGACATCCACCGAGTAGAGAATCCATAGGTGTGGTATTTGGTTCCCAGACTGCATCCTCACACTGGATCCACATCTAGTTGGGTGCTTTGTCAGCTAAAACACTCAAATTCCTTATCACTTTCCTTTTTCCTTTGCTGGTTACACAAGGCTACTGAGTATCTTCCACACAGAGGGTTTGATGCCAATTCCCCTATCCGCCTTTTAAAGAGGACAGACAAATTGTCCTACCCTTCTTTCTGAAACCCCGGTAGTCTGGACTTTTTCCCTCTTGTAAGCTTTTTCATCTTGTCTCCAGAGGCACAGTCAGCTTGACAATGACGGTTTTCTTCCTCACAGGGCTATATTGGGCCTGAGGGTTGTGACAGCCCTCAAAAATAATGATAAATCAAAATGCACATAGCAGCAAATAACATTTAAAATCATATTTATCATCTCTATTATTTGTAGAATTTAACACAAAACATTCTTTAAATAGCATAAATGCTTTGTGCTGGAAACTTACAGAGTGTGTTGTTTGAGAAATAAATGTCTTTCAGGTCTTCAGTTGGCCTCTTCCTTAAATACAACCCAAATGCCAGTGTCATCTGCAACAGTGAAAACATGACTGAGGGACGCTAGCATAAGATATAGAGTTTCAAAGAAAATGCCACAACTGAAACTAGCAAATAAAAAGAAAAGGCAAAAATGGGCATGGAAAAATGGGGCTTTGCAGTCATATGTGAATAAGAAATTAAAAATCAGTCATTTCAAGCAGTAACAGCCATTACACTATATAATGTCTTGGCTGTATTTTTAAATCAATTTAATGGTATTTTGATAAAGAAAGTGAAAGAAAGAAAGATTCATGGATCTTGACTTTGCTGATGATGCTGTGATCTTCGCGGAGTCAATGGAGGCTGTGGTCGGGGTGCTCAATAGACTGAGAGAGGAGTCTGAGTATCTGGGCTTGCGACTGTCCTGATAAAAACCAAGATCCAAGCTTTTAATTACCTCTTGGGTCATTAACATCAGCAGTGTGTCTGTCTGCGGAGTGAGTGTCGACCTTGTCGAGAGGTTTACTTACTTCGGCAGTGACATTCATGTCTCTGGTGACTCTTCCTATGAAGTCAGTAGATGGATTGGGAGAGCATGGGGGGTCATGAGGTCTCTGGAAAGGGGTGTGTGGCGCTCCCGATATCTATGCAAAAGGACGAAGGTCCAAGTCTTTAGAGTCCTGGTGCTTCCTGTCTTGCTATATGTTTGCGAGACATGGACGTTATCCAGTGACCTGAGATGAAGACTGGACTCCTTTGGTGCTGTGTCTCTCCGGAAAATCCTTGGATACCATTGGTTTGACTTTGTGTCGAATGAACGGTTGCTCATGGAGTCATGAATTAGGCACATTACCTGCATTGTGAAGGAGTGTCAGTTACGGCACTACGGCCATGTGGCACTTTTCCCCGAGGGTGATCCGGCTCAAAAGATCCTCATTGTTGGGGACCCAAGTAGCTGGACCAGGCCAAGGGTAACACCCACGTAACTCCTGGCTGCGGCAGATAGAGAGTAATTTCCGAAGGGTGGGACTGGACCCCGTGTCTGCCTGGGGGGTTGCCAGCCAGGATCCCGAGTTGTTTCGTCATGTAGTGGGTGTGGCAACACACTGTACCAGTGCATGCTCCACAATTTGACTTGACTTGACTTGATAAAAAAGTCAACAATTTCTATCTAAAACATGAACATTTTTGGGTGTGTCTAAACTTGTAAATGAAATGTATTTATTAATAAAAATCAAAAATTAGATAAATTTGTAACTTCGTTCATTTGAAATACAAAAAAGGTAATACCAAGAAATATTTGAAAAGGTCTGCAGTAGAGAGGTGTTTGCCACTATGTAATTTTGAAAATAAGGCAACATCGGAAGAATAATATTTTAATTGAAGTCTCAAATAATTATTGGATGTTAGCCATCCAGAAGATACACTGTTCTTTAATTTGTTTGAAACATGGAGTAACTCAGTGAAAAAATGACATATTTCATCTAACACTGTCAAAAATATATCTTGGAAAAAATCTGTGAATGACTGCCTTGCTAGGTCATATGTTTTGGGATTATCTTACACTTGTTATGAAGTGGACTCTGAAACATAGCAAAAGGGGATTGAGGGCTCCAAAATGACCATAAAGCAGGCCAGGAAGCTTCTCTGGCCAGCACAGAAGAGATTTCACTTCAAACCAGCTTGGCCCTGACTACTTCCTGCTGGCTTCTTGCCTAGCAGGCCCAAAGTGGGAAACTGGCTTTGCAAGTTCAAAGTAATGAGAAATCAAGAAAAATGATACCTTTTATTGGTAACTAGCAAAATACCCGCGCTTCGCAGCGGAGAAGTAGTGTGTTAAAGAGGTTATGAAAAAGTAATGGAAACATTTTAAAAATAACGTAACATGATTGTCAATGTAATTGTGTTGTCATTGTTATGAGTGTTGCTGTCATATATATATACATATACACATATACACACACATATACACACATATACAGATATATTATATATACATATACACATATATTTTTTATATATAGATTTTTTATATATATATATATATATATATATATATATATATATATATATATATATATATATATATATATATACATATATATATATATATATATACACACATACATACATACATACATACATACATACATACATACACACACATAGATGCACTTACAATAACATACAAATCAATATAAACAACATTAACATCATTATCATATGAGAATATGAAGTAATATATAAGAAGCACATTTCATATAAATATAAATTATTAAACAGTAAAATCTTCTTCTATAATTTGCTACCGTGGCTTTTCGTTGGTCTGTCCAGGATTTTAAATCAGCTGTAGCTTGCAAACCGTTTCACCTATTGACTTGAAATCTGGTACACATATAATACGTCACGTCTGCTATCCGCTTTATGGGTGATGATTGTATTATTCTTTTTATGTTTATTTTATTTTAGAATCAACTCCTATCTGCGCACACCAGGGCGGCCGTGGGCAGATGCGTATGGTGTATTCACTCCATGTTATCGTGCATTGCGCTGTCACTGGTATTTTGATAAAAGAATTTGAACAATATATAAGAAGCGTATAAATTATTAAACAGTAAAACATTAACATTTAAGAAGTAAAGTTACATTGAGTACTACTGCAGTGCCTTCGGGTATACCTTATTTTTTGTTTGCCCATTACATGCTTAAATGTATACATTTTTTGGTGTACCTACCCGAGAACACACGACATATAACCGAGCGTGGGAGAAGCATGGATTTTAAACACGCGTTGAGTTCATCTGCTGGTCTCCCTCGTGGCATAACTGGTAATGTTTGAGTAAAATGTACAGCGAGTAAAACGACATTACCTCCTTTTTTTTTTTTACGATCTCTGAGATCTTGCTTTTTTCGGTTCAAGGCTTCATAAGCTCTTTTATGTGCCATGGTGTACTTAATAAGTACTCATCTTTGAATGTTGCAAGACTTTCGCCTTGTATGTAGATCGGGGTAATTACATTCATTGCATTCCTAGTCTGAATCACAATCTGATTGTATGGGTGCTTACCTGGCACTGTAGGGTTGCCACCCGTCCTTTAAAATACGGAATCGTGCCGCGTTTGAGAATGAAATTGCGAGTCCCGTTTTGAATCAATACTGGACGGGATTTATCCCGTATTTTTTTTATCATTTTTTTTTTAAAGCAGCGTGTCATGCAAATCATCCCACACGCATTTTATGAAGATGCCTCCTTTCCTACTTTTGATTGGGTAATACTTGATGTCATCGTTAGTTTGATTGGTCTTTTTAACTGTCCAGTGAGGAGGGCGTGTCTTTTAAGTAGAGTCTGCAAAGTGTTGGCACTGAGATGTGGCGTGATCGCCATAGTTGAAGCCCCTAACGTTGCGGTCAGCAAGTCGGCTAACATCCACCATGTGCCGTCTTTCAGTTGCGAGAAGCAGATCATAGAATGGTTGAAACTGTTGCCCCTAACGTTGCGCCACGACGTGTGGTTCGTTTATACCTCGTGTGTTCTCATTAAACTTTTATCTCGCGAATATGTTAGTGCAATCCGCAGCGGGAGCGTTTCTATAAACTTAATTTAAACTTACGTTTTACACCGTGCTTTGTTTCCCTTATGAACATGCTTGTATGCTTCACTCGCTCCGTTCTCAATTGTTTAATTAATTTTTTGCTGTTCACTGTTTCCGGCTCTTCCTCCATTTCCCCCTACTTCGTTCTTTTATCTCGCGAATATGTTATTGCAATCCTTAACGGGAGCGTTTCAATAAACTGATTGAAAATAGTTTTGCATTTACCTTTTTAGTAAAAGGCGAGCTTTTAAGCCTGAGAAATCACCCCGTAAATGCACACGTTTAATTGCACATGTGTTAATATGTATGGTTACACAGTATTAAAAGACAGTGAACAACGTCAGTTACCTTTGTTCCCGCGTTTGATAAAAGGTGAGCTTTTAAGCCTGAGAAATCACCCCGTAAATGCACACGTTTAATTGCACGTGTTAATATGTATGCTCACACAGTATTAAAAGACAGTCAAAAATTAACGTCATTTACCTTCGTTCCCGCGTGTGTCTCGTGCTGTAAATCTCTTCCTTGTTTTTAGTTCACGTGATTATGTAGGAGGCGTGATGACGCGATACGTGACTCCGCCTCCTCCATTACAGTGTATAGACAAAAAATATGTTCCAGTTATGACCATTACGCTTTGAATTTCGAAATGAAACCTGCCTAACTTTTGTAAGTAAGCTGTAAGGAATGGGCCTGCCAAATTTCAGCCTTCCACCTACACGGGAAGTTGGAGAATTAGTGATGAGTCAGTCAGTCAGTGAGTGAGTGAGTCAGTCAGTCAGTCAGTGAGGACTTTGCCTTTTATTATTATAGATTAATTTGATTACAATATGTTATATCTCAGGCCCCTTCTTCAAGTAAGATGTAAAGTAACTTCTCATTACATTCATAATGGCTAACACGGTACAACAGCCTGTTACTCCAAGTTCAAATTACAGATAAGATCCCACAGTATAACATAAAAATGTCACAAAGGAGAGGAAAAACATAAAATGTGTGACTTGTATAGAGACAAGGTTTCACTACAATCTTTATAAATAAAGGTTTATATTAAAAAATGAAATCGAAAACAAAACTGATTAGTATTTGCCTTAAAGACAATCTACAGCAAACAAGTACAAATATTTGATCCAGTAGCCTTAATCTCAACAAAGAAGCAAAAATTCAAATACTAGAAGGAAAATGCAATGCTCGTCTTAAACTCCAAAGCAACCTTAATGTTCCACTGTTGAGTCCCACTGTCCTGACTCAATTTATAAATAGAAGGAGGACTGTAAGGGAGAAGACAAAAAAATGCTTGAATTTGCCTGCTTGTTACGATAGGACATCATGACTTCATCTGTACCAGCACACTTTAGAAATGAGATCATATATATAAAACATTTAACTTTGTTCTGTAAAAACTAGTTTACATATTCTGTAAACCAAATATTTAGAGAAAACTTTTAACAATTAACTGTTTTGGGGCTGTTAGATTTTAATTAATGGCAGGGGGGTATTGTTATTTGTTATTTGCTCATTTGTGGAATTGAAATGTCTACCAACTACTATATATAAATGAACCTAAGTGATAACAGGAGTGCTTCTCTTAAGGCTAATCAGACTAGACATAGTGAACATTCACCAGTTGGTGTAAATAAAGGATATCTTTGCATTTCTTTTATTACAACGCCTAGACATGTTTTTTATTTACTAAGTATTTTCTGAAGTTTGGTGCCAAATAACTTCAGGGCATCTCCATATTTCGCTGCGAATACCTGTGTTGTTCCTGGGTTGGGAATCTCCCATCGTTGAGTCAGATTGCTAAAGAAGAATCTTCCTCGCTGCTGTAGGAGTTCCTAGCGAGGCTGGTGCAGTTCAGGCTGAATATATGGATATTTCAGGAACTGTTCATGAGTGTTTATTAAGAATTTATTTTGTGCTTTGTGGATTTCATAGCTGTATCCCAGTGCTACAGATAGGGCTATGAAAAAAGCATGTCTATATAAGAAAATATCAGAAAATAAAACGAGATATAAGAGAACTCTACGTGAGACCTCTTGTCTGCCTAAAAAGAAAGCTTTTGCTGTCCCAGGGATTCACTGGGACACACCGGAGACTGCAGATGAGTATGAATAGCGGCTCCTCCCTACATGGCACCTGGGTCGTGAAATTGACCTTGAGTGTGACCAGATTTTGGGTTGCCATCTGGGGAAGTCACCTCTCCCTGTCTATTTCTGTACCTAAAGTACATGACCATGATCCTTCTCCGCCTCTTTATATATACTTTGGAAGGAATTACTGGTACTTAACAAAGGGACTCACTGGTTAGTAGGCGTAATTGTCTGGGGGAGTTCCCCAGATCTCACTCTGGGTTTGGCAAGAGATCTCAGTAGAAAGCATGTGGAAAACATTCCACTTCAGAGTGCACAGAATTTTGGACTGCTGTATTTTACTTTTCTCTGAGATCCTGTATCTCACATTCACCTTTATCTTGGAACTGCTAAACTTCGTTGTCATCTTGCAATGCTGGAACTTGCCGTGTCTTGGTAATGTTATGTCTGCTTTTACATACATTTTTTTTTCTTCATTTCATCCATGTTCCAGTTTCCATTTCATATATATTCTGTCAAGAGACAATTAGTAGTGCACTGAGGCCAGCTAAAGAAGAAAAAAAAACTAGCAGAACAAAAAATAAGAACTAGTAAGAAAAAGAATAGGGCTTAAATTAAAAAGGTAATATTTGTAAAAGGACTACAAGCTTTGTCTTCGGAGTTAATATTATGCTGAGTCATCATTATAGTGAATTCTGTTAAGAAAACAGTCAGATGTGCCAACTACCTTTAGGGGGAGATAATAAAATAGATAAATGGGATAAAATCTATAAAATGTAACCTAGCAATTTATGCAATTGGGAAGATGTTGAAAAGTTTAACTGTAATAGTGCTTGTGAAACCAGAATGTGCAGAGGCTGATCTGAAACAAAGGGAGTTAGTAAAATGGGTAGTTTAAAAAAAAATCTTGCATAAGACTTATTTTATACTCTCAAATTAGTAGTAAATGGAAAATGTGAGCTAATGATGGCTTTAACACGTGAAAGGAAAAAACTTAATTGTGACATGAAAGGAATAAACAGCAAGAGCAGTGAAGAAGATGGGAAAAAAGAGTTAAACAGATTATTAATGATTCAATGAACAGGCAGCAGTCCTTTCCCAGTGTTGCACTGACTTTGCCAATGGAAGAGAATAATTGGAGGTAACAACAGTTAAGTATTTTGGTATGCCAGTCAGTCAGTCAGTCAGTCATTTTCCAACCCGCTATATCCTAACACAGGGTCACGCTGGAGCCAATCCTAGCCAGCACAGGGCACAAGGCAGGAACAAATCCTGGGCAGGGCGCCAGCCCACCACAAGATACACTCACACACACACACGCACACACACATGCACACGCACACACACACCCACACACACTCACAGACCAAACACACACTAGATACAATTTAGGATCACCAATGCACCTAACCTTCATGTCTTTGGACTGTGGGAGGAAACCGGAGCACCCGGAGGAAACCCACACAGACACGGAGAACATGCCAACTCCACGCAGGGAGATCTCCTTACTGCGAGGCAGCAGCGCTACCACTGCACCACCATGCCGCTCATTTTGGTATGGTTTCCATAATAAAATATAGCATCTATCTTAGAAAATATAAAAGGGTTAATAAGTGTCAGAAACCTGTTCAAGCATATCAAGAAATTAGATAGAGGGCAAGTAAACAACATAGACAAGAATGTACCAGGAGGATGGTAGATGTAATACACCAAATGTACTAGGAGATGATCAAGAGCTCAGCAGATGTCCTGTAAACAACAAGACTGGACAGCTGTCACATACACAGAGATTTCAAGGATAATGGCTGATCCTAAAAGATATAGAATGAACAAGAGTGTAGTAGAATAGACTTTTATTTAGATATGTTACTTGGGATGCAAACCAATAAACCAAACAGAGTAAATGTCTGCATTAATCAGCACTGTTATACAAATTCATATAAAATAGACACCTGCCCTTATTTTTTGACAATTTTGTAATAGACTGCTGTGATGAATGCTCCCTCTTCTGCATTTGCTCAAGAGAAAATTAAAGACGCAAGAAATAGGTTTCCACCTGCCTGGTTTCTGAATCAAAAACGTTTTATCAGACTTGTCCTAGTAGAGGATAAGTTTCTTTCTTTAATTAAAAAAGTGGGAATAAATGGTCTCTCAGAGGCCAGAGAAGAAGGTAATACACTGTTTTATTTAAACAAAATTTGCACCACTTCAGCACACAATGTAGGGGACTTTCAAAAATATCTAAACGTTCTGAACACATGCCACCCATTAATAAAAAAAAAAATATGTCACTGAAAGAACACAGGTAGATTACCTAAATACAATGACATATAATGTGCCAATAACTCAAGCATACAGTCTAAGTATGAAGCTGAACTTTAATGACACATGCTCACTACTAAACAATGAAGTATCCATCCCAAGCACACATTTTTGGGCCTAGTAAAATCAAAATTCATAATATTTTCTAGGATCTGCATATAAAGACAAGACTTTAAGGAGGCCACTTTTCAAAAAGGAGTACCACATTTTACAATAGACGATCTTGTGCTGCTACAGATTACAGATGTAGAAGCAAATCAAAACTGGTTGAGAGCAGACAGAAGACAGAATGAAAGGAAATTGATAAGAAAAAAATTCCCAATCAATTAAATGAAAAAAGTTTATTGAACCTCCATTTGCAGGATAACCAATGCATTCTTATTTACCCAAAGCCCACCTCAAGATTTAAAGGACATCAATAGAGAAAGAAGTTTCTCTTCCCTAACCTAGCTACAGTGCACCCTAAGACCCATCCTCCAGAAATCCAGTTTCTTGTGAAGAGCACTTACATGGGTATGTGTACCCCTAAATACGGAGAAGCCCATAATGGTTAAAGCTAATTTGGTTTCCTCTATAAAAATATTAAAATGCGCAGAAGTAAAATAATAATAATAAATCCCCCTCAAATACTAAGTAAGTATACAGAGGTATCATTATCTTCAGGCCTGTCCATAGCAAAACCAATACCTTGAAGGAGAGAATGTCTACTTTTGATTTTGACAGTGCAGCAGTGCAGTAATGAGGTGAACAACCAAACCTTCAGCCCTGTACAAACAACAGGGGGTCTTTTAAGAAAAGTCTGTTTTTTTATTTAGTTGCATATTTTAGGTTAATTATTCAAATATCTGAAAACTATTTTCATTGAGCAAAGTGATATTTCTTTTCTGTTAGCTAATATCCACATTTGACTAGTAACACATTTTGGATAACTTGTCAGAATTTCTCTCTACTATGACAGCAAACTTGAACTTAAACTTAATTTGTTATTTTTAAAGCAGATCTTAATGAAAACACTTTGCTGCTCACAGTAGAGTAATTCCTCAATTGTTTTAATATGAACACTCTGCCGCTCTTGTTTTCTCCCAGCCATCAGGGGTGTGGCCATTCACCTTTTATAAGAACCTATATGTGGGCGGAGAGCTGCTGTGAAAGGTAAGAGGGTTGTGAGCAACCTGTTGAACTAAAAGCAGCAGACTTCTTCTGTTTGAAGCGAAATATTTCGGAATTGTGCTGCAAAGCTGATCTCCGCAATTCTGTACTGCAGTCACTGCACAGCTAGTTAATGTGCAGCTGGCATAGATCTTTCACACTTAGTGAGTCCACCAGTGCCTTTACTGAAAAGCACTGACTCTTCTCATATATGTGTTTCTCCTCTTCAGTCTAGTTTACACCTTGTCTGATTCTTTGGTTGAAATGGAGCTTCTCTTCCTGCCGGATACCAGCTTCTCCTCATTTGTGATCGGATTGCTTGCCTTTCTCTTACTGTTGAAAATATTCAGTCAGTCATTGAAAACTTCCCGTCTGCCACCCGGACCTGCACCCCTCCCTCTGGTGGGAAACCTCCTTCAGCTTGATATGAAGAAGCCATCCATGTCATACCTAGAGGTAAGTTATGTGTCAAGCCATGGAAAATGACTAACTTATTCAGTACTGTGTATTGGGGTCATCATAGGATTTTTCTAGGTGCCAGCTGTAACTATACAGCATGCAATAAATGAAAAAATGGAGCAAAGTGGAATCTACCTAAATGTTGTTCAATGAACTGCAAGCTAATACCCAAAGGTATGTAACTGCTTCTCTACTGCCACCATAGGAACAAGCATCATGTGTTTTTAGAAAAGACAACACACAACGGCCCAAGGGACACACTCCTAAATGAAACATAATGCTAATCCTAATAGGCTGAAAAGAATTATGGAGGATAAAATAAACCAGTACAAACCTGCTGCTCATGTTTGAGCTTGTGCTCACAATTTAGGGGTTGGCTTTTCTTTCTCAGGGATTTTGGACTTTTTATGAGTGGCAAGTTTTCATTTTGAGGGTCCAGTTTTGTATTTGTGAGACAGGCTGTTCCTCAAATTGTCCTTCCCAATGTCATTTATTGGCATCACTTAGGTAATCTACTGTCACCAAAGCAGTTTTGAGAAAAAGAGATGATTTGAGTAAAGAAGAAAAATGTTATGCCATATACTATAGAATAAAGTACTAAAGTCTGTGTGTCCAGTGATAAAAGACAAAAGAGGAAGTGCAAGTGTGAGACATGGGCATGGGAGGCACAGAGAGAGTCACCTTCAATGACAGCAAGTATAAAAGTGGACAGGATGTGAGAAAGCCGCTATGAAATAAATGAGAAGCAGGCTTTATGGAAATGTGCTCAAGAGAGGAAGCATTGGTGAAGAAACATTCACACACTTGCAGATACTGAGGAAAGCAGCTGAAAATGCAGGTTTGACAAGAGATAGTAAATATTTTTTTAATTATTCTATTACTTGTTTTTTACCAGTAGCCTGGCTAGTACATATATATTTTACTGACTTCTCCTCTGTGAACTCAATATACAAATTGAATTCTTGCTCCTTACATGCTTTATTTCTCCCATGTACTCTTGTCCATCTCCTCCCTACTCTAACTGACTACCTAGAAGGAACTGCTTCTATTACGGATGACCTGGGAGTAGTTACAGTACCAGTATATTGGACGACTGAAGGACTCCTGGGTTAGGTAGAAGTGCCACGCAACATGGAGGTACCAATGGACCCCGACTTGGCTAACCTGCTGGACTACAGTAACCAGCATGCCTTGCAGGTGTCCATACTGGGACTATGCCAGAGGAACACTGCCATCCATTAAATTGGGGGAGGAACTGCTCTTGCTGAACAGTCTCCCCACGACCATCCATTATTCTTTCACTCTGACTGGGATAGTTAACAGTAGGCCACTCTGACTGGATTATGCCTACATTTCTCACCAACTAAGGAAAAACCTAGTATGTCACATCTTTCAAGTTTTCAGCAAATTGAGAAAATGATGTTGCCCCTATAATTAACGATATCTAAATTTCATTTTCCCTGAGCTTCACGTGTACAATATTGTTTTTTTTCACAAATCAACACCACCTGCCATTTAAATCACACAGTCGCAGCATTTAAATCATGTATCGTAATCCGACATTTTCATTGGTAGGCGGTCTTTCCTCATTGGTCAGTAGATTTGCTAGATTTTTGCCTTGCAGTATGTAGAATACTGTGTACATATTAGCTTCTTCCATTCTGCAATGACTGGCGTTAAAACATTTTGGCCATCACCACTACCTTATAACATAAGAAAAGAGCAAGTAACTCCAAAAACTAAAAAAAATAAATTTTGAAAAAAATGGCAGTTACTAGATTTTTCCATTGCACATGAGATTTATGATGGCCACCCATTATGGTCTTCTGGCCAAGCTTCATCCTTTATCCTAGTCAAGGTGCCTGTACATCCAACAGGGTATCTACAATATATAGTACTAGCAAAATACCCGCGCTTCGCAGCGGAGAAGTAGTGTGTTAAAGAGGTTATGTAAACATATATATACATATATACATTGTTAGAAAAACGACCAAAAGACATCGAGAAGGTTTGGGGCAGCCACCCATTTAATCGATTATGGCTGCAAAAGCTATCAAAAAACAGAGAAATTTTCATTCAACCGAGTCCAAAACAGAACTGACTTCCAGGTAGCAAGATGGCAGCTTTAAAGGCCAGTAGCGGAAGTGATGTCATCCCGACCGGAACCAGAAGTGACGTCAGTGGCTGCCCCAGAGCCGGGTGGGATTTCCCTAGAATGGTCTGCAAAAGATCGAGAGGGAAAATTAGTGCACTCCTAGACTCTTTGTGTAGGGCCATCCTCTGTAAAGGGGCATGGTCCATGACTAGAGTAAACTCCCGACCCAAGAGGTAGTATTTCAACTGTGTGATCGCCCACTTAATCGCAAGAGCCTCCCTCTCCACTGCCGCGTATCTGGTCTCCCGATCCAACAGTTTCCGGCTCAGAAACATGATGGGGTGTTCAGCACCATCGACACTTTGGCTCAGCACTGCCCCTAGGCCTTGTGTCCGAAGCGTCCGTCTGGAGAATAAAAGGCCGTGAAAAATCAGGCGCCTTTAAAACGGGTGCCGACGTCAGGGCCCTTTTTAAGTCACTGAAGGCTGCCTCAGTCATATCAGTCCATACCACAGTGTTAGGAGCCCTCTTCTTTGTCAAATTAGTCAAGGGCACGGCTCTCTCCGAAAAACGTGGTACAAACCGGCGGTAATACCCAGCTAATCCGAGAAATGCCTGGACTTGCCGCTTGGTTCGCGGACGGGGCCATGTCAAAATGGCTTGTATTTTAGAGCACTGTGGCTTCACCGTACCACGACCCACCAGGTAGCCCAAATACTTGGCTTCCTCCAATCCAAAGAAACATTTCTTTGGGTTGATGTGAAGACCGGCTTCTCCCAATGTCCGTAACACGGCTCCAACGTGCTGTAGGTGTTCCTTCCAGGTGCTGGAATAGATGACGACGTCATCCAGGTAGGCAGCACTATACGTGTTATGGGGGCGGAGCACTTTGTCCACCAGACGCTGGAAAGTTGCAGGAGCCCCATGTAACCCGAATGGATGGACACAATACTGCCTGTGCCCACTAGGGGTGCTAAACGCGGTTATACCCTTTGCGGAGTCCGTTAAAGGAACCTGCCAGTTCCCTTTGGTCATGTCAAGTGTGGTCAAGTATTCTGCCTGTCCAAGCCTCTCAAGGAGGTCGTCCACTCGAGGCATGGGATAAGCATCAAATAGTGAGACCTGATTAAGTCGACGGAAGTCATTGCAAAACCTTCAACTTCCGTCGGGCTTAGGAACCAAGACAATTGGGCTGGACCAGGGACTATGACTCTCCTCTATGACTCCTAGATCCAGCATGCGCTTGATTTCCAGTTCCACTTCTGCTTTCTTTGCCTCGGGAAGGCGGTATGGGCGTTCTCGGAATATGACCCCGGGTTCAGTCACAATGTCATGGGCAACCAGAGAAGTCCTTCGGGGGATTTCGTCAACCACCTCCGGGACGGACAAGATAACTATCTCTAGCTCCCGCCTCTGTCGGTTATTTAAATTAGACCTGAAGTTAAGGGTATTACTTTGAGCAAAAAGGGAGCGGGGCTGGCCGGAGGTGGGATCAGGGTCCCTTTCCTTCCACGGTTTCAGCAGGTTCATGTGATATATCCGCTCTCTCGGTCGACGATTGGGTTGTTTCACCAAATAGTTGACGAGCCCCTTTCGCTCTTTAACTTCATATGGCCCTTGCCAGTGGGCAAGTAGCTTAGAGTGGGAGGTGGGAACCAATACCATGACTCGATCCCCTGGCTGGAACTCCCGGAGTGTCGTGCCACGGTCGTAATAGTGGGCCTGTGCTGATTGCGCCTCTTGCATGTGACTTTTTAATATGGGTCGAATCTTCGCAAATCTATCGCGTAACTGCGCGATATATTCCAAAAAATTAGTTGTGGGAAGGGCCTCTCCTTCCCAACCTTCCTTTAGAATGTCCAATATGCCCCGGGGTTGTCGCCCATATAATAATTCAAAGGGTGAGAACCCTGTTGAGGCTTGCGGGACTTCCCGGTAGGCAACGAGTATGAGGGGGAGGAGCTGATCCCAATTCCTCCCATCCCCGCTGACCACCTTGCGAAGCATCTGTTTGAGAGTCTGATTAAATCTCTCTACTAAACCATCGGTTTGAGGATGATACACCGCGGTTCTCAAGTGCTTTATTTTGAGTAACTTGGCCGTTTCCTTGAACGTCTCCGAGGTAAACGGCGTCCCTTGGTCCGTAAGGACTTCTTTAGGGATTCCAACTCGCGCAAAGACCTCCATTAGTGCCCGTGCGATTGCTTTAGAATTAGCTGAGCACAATGGGACAGCTTCTGGATATCGGGTCGCATAATCCACGAGGACTAATATATATTTATGTCCTCGGGCCAAGGGTTCCAGGGGTCCCACTATGTCGACCCCTATCCTTTCAAAGGGAACATCAATTAAGGGGAGGGGAACGAGAGGAGCATGGTCCCTCCTAGGAATTTGCCGCAGCTGACATTCCGGGCACGAAACACAGAAGCGGCGAACCTCCTCGTTAATTCCCGGCCAATAAAAGCGGAGCTTAATACGCTCTAAAGTTTTTTCGGTGCCCAAGTGGCCTCCTAGGAGATGGGCGTGCACTAACTCACAAACTTGCCGCCGGAAAGTTCGTGGAATTAGCAGCAACTTCCGCACTCCCCCCTCGTGTTCACTGACCCGATATAATAAGTCATTTTCTAACACAAAGTGGGGTCCTTGTGGCATTGGCTGATTGGTGCGTTGGCCATTGGCGAGGACTACTACATTCTTCGCAAACTTAAGGGAATCATCATTCCACTGCTCCCTTCTAAATGATGTCGGTGTTTGTCTGAATTGAAAGCTCAGATCTGAGAGAGGGTCCGGTCTGACCTCAAGGGGTGGAGAGTCGTCCCGCTCTGGTGAGGTGCGGACTGATGACGTATTAGTCCGCGACGGGCCGGGAAGCTCTCCGTCCTCCTCGGGGTTTCCCATATCTCTCTCCACCGGCTGCGTACACAGTGTGGAGACAACCTGAGACGGTGTATTCCCATCGGTTACTAGGCCTAATTTTGAATAAGGCGAGATCAGTACTGCACCGCTTTTAATGTCAGACCAGTCCTGCCCGAGAATCACCGCACACGGTGGATTTGGATGTACAGCTACCACGAGTTTTCGTAGTATTCCTCTGTGGCAGATGAAACACCGGGCGGAGTCATAGGCACGGACATCTCCGTGTTCACAGGTAATTCTGGTCTTTGTTTTTAACCACTGTCGCGGTAGTACATATCGGCAATCAACAACAGAAATGTTGCTGCCGGAATCAAATAAGGCTTCTACCTTGTGGCCATTTACTATGACCTCACCTTTATGAGCCAAAGCCAGGGGGTTTGAAAGCGCACACAACCCATCCCTCTCTCTCCACTTACGGTCCGCCTCGCCTCTGAGCGAGGACCGCGCCCGCGGGATCGGGGACTCCGATGCAAACTCCGGTGTATGTCGAGAGGGCAGTGTAAGAGGGACGTAATCTCTACGGCTTCTACTTAAGGACCGTTCAGCCCTCTCAAATTGCGAGGCCGCCCTAGATGTTTCTATGAGCTCAATGAGCTCGTTTATGTTTGCAAATTCACCCCAGACCGGCTGGATGAAATGCTCTGGCAGGCTATTTATGAATAAAAAACAGGCCACTTTTTTCACTAACTGAAAGGGGGGGCGGAGTGCACTAATTTTCCCTCTCGATCTTTTGCAGACCATTCTAGGGAAATCCTTAATCAGGTCTCACTATTTGATGCTTATCCCATGCCTCGAGTGGACGACCTCCTTGAGAGGCTTGGACAGGCAGAATACTTGACCACACTTGACATGACCAAAGGGTACTGGCAGGTTCCTTTAACGGACTCCGCAAAGGGTATAACCGCGTTTAGCACCCCTAGTGGGCACAGGCAGTATCGTGTCCATCCATTCGGGTTACATGGGGCTCCTGCAACTTTCCAGCGTCTGGTGGACAAAGTGCTCCGCCCCCATAACACGTATAGTGCTGCCTACCTGGATGACGTCGTCATCTATTCCAGCACCTGGAAGGAACACCTACAGCACGTTGGAGCCATGTTACGGACATTGGGAGAAGCCGGTCTTCGCATCAACCCAAAGAAATGTTTCTTTGGATTGGAGGAAGCCAAGTATTTGGGCTACCTGGTGGGTCGTGGTACGGTGAAGCCACAGTGCTCTAAAATACAAGCCATTTTGACATGGCCCCCGTCCGCGAACCAAGCGGCAAGTCCAGGCATTTCTCGGATTAGCTGGGTATTACCGCCGGTTTGTACCACGTTTTTTGGAGAGAGCCGTGCCCTTGACTAATTTGACAAAGATGTTGGCTCCTAACACTGTGGTATGGACTGATATGACTGAGGCAGCCTTCAGTGACTTAAAAAGGGCCCTGACGTCGGCACCTGTTTTAAAGGCACCTGATTTTTCACTGTTGGATCGGGGGACCAGATACTCGGCAATGGAGAGGGAGGCTCTTGCGATTAAGTGGGCGATCACACAGTTGAGATACTACCTCTTGGGTCGGGAGTTTACTCTAGTCATGGACCATGCCCCTTTACAGTGGATGGCCCTACACAAGGAGTCTAACCCGCGAGTCACGAGGTGGTTCCTCGATCTGCAACATTACAAGTTTTCGCTCATTCATCAGAAGGGTTCTCTACATGCCAATGCCGATGCTCTCTCCCGCGTTCACGACCTCTCGGTGCAGGACGCCCGACCCAACAGGTCTGGGCTAAGGGGGGGGCCCTGTCACACACGTGTGTTTAGGAGACAGCTAAAGGGCTTAAATACAGGTAGTTCCATGCCAGACCAGGGGGGGGGGGGGGGCGGAGTGCACTAATTTTCCATCTCGATCTTTTGCAGACCATTCTAGGGAAATCCCACCCGGCTCTGGGGCAGCCACTGACGTCACTTCTGGTTCCGTTCGGGATGACATCACTTCCGCTACTGGCCTTTAAAGCTGCCATCTTGCTACCTGGAAGTCAGTTCTGTTTTGGACTCGGTTGAATGAACATGTCTCTGTTTTTTGATAGCTTTTGCAGCCGTAATCGATTAAATGTGTGGCTGCCCCAAATCTTCTCGATGTCTTTTGGTCGTTTTTCTGATAATATATATATATATATATATATATATATAGCCAAATCCACGCACTTCACAGCGGCGAAGTACTGCTTTTAAATTTTTATTAAGAAAAGAAAACCTTTTTAAATTGAGGGAAAATATACCAATAACAATTTGTTAAGGATCTGTTTATTTGTGAAGCTGCCTTTAGACAGCTTCTCCGCTGTTTTATAAATGAACGCCATATAAGGCCGTCCTTTCCCCTTGCTTAGCGGTTCTGTATTGTTTTATTGTTCGTTTATTACGATTGTTATAGTTATTGTGTAGCTACTTGAGACTCACTTTTCTGTTCAGGTACCCATTTCCTTTATGTAATCCGCAGATTCTCCGGTATTTTTTGTTCGTTTATTACAATTATAGTTATTTATTGATTCCTTTCTTTAGCTGACTGCCTGCTCATATAAGGCGCTCTGCTGTTTTTTTGTGAAGCAGCCTTTACACAGGTTCTCCGCTGTTTTATAAATGAACGCCATATAAGGTCACCCTTTCTCCTTGCTTCACCAAGGAAGCAGCCTTTTTATTTAATCCACGGGTTCTCCGCAGTTTTATTGTTCGTTTATTACGATTGTTATAGTTCTCTTTGTATACCACGTTGTCAGTTCAGCACTCCGGTTGTAATATGACCAAGCCGTGCAAGCTTACTGTTGGGAATGCAACGTATAGTTGTACAGGAGAAAAGCAATCTTGCCTCAAATCAATGGCAACCTTTTGTAGGGCTATGAACTTAATTTAAACTTTAGGTATACACCGTGCTTTGTTTCCGAAGTACCTGCACTCATGAAAATGTCTGTATGCGTCAGTCGCTTCATATTTTTTTCCTACATTATCAATTGTGTAATGTGTTTTTTGAACAGGTTTGATTCATTGAAGTGATCACTCGTGCTGCATTCAGTCAGTTCACGTGAGCCACTCTCTTGTGTGATGTTGCGATGTCCATGGCTTTATTTAATGTTAGCTAAGACCCGGCACTTAAAAGTTCCTCACTACAGCAATTTTAACTCCGTTACAAAGTGATCCAAAGTCTTGTTTATACCTCGTGTCTTCTCATTAAACTTGTATGTCGCGAATATGGTAATGCAAACGGCAGCGGGAGCGTTTCTATCAACTTAATTTAAACTTACCGTTTACACCGTGCTTTGTTTCTGCAGTAGCTGCACTTATGAATATGCTTGTATGCGTCACTCGCTCGCTTTTTATTGTTTCGCTGCCTTCTCAATTGTGTAATGAATGTTTTCTTCAGCGCTCTTTGGGGCTCTTCCTTGTTTTCTGCGTACTGCGTTCACAGTCAGTTCACGTGATTACGTGGGAGGAGTGATGACGTGATGCGCAACTCCGCCTCCCACGGCCATCGAGCAGCAGTCTATTACAGTATATGGACAAAAAAGAGGTTCCAGTTATGACTGTTACGCGTAGAATTTCGAAATGAAACCTGCCTAACTTTTGTAAGTAAGCTGTAAGGAATGAGCCTGCCAAATTCCAGCCTTCCACCTACACGGGAAGTTGGACAATTAGTGATGAGTGAGTGAGTGAGTGAGTGAGTCAGTGAGGGCTTTGCCTTTTATTAGTATAGATACATGTATATTTGTATGTATATTGTGGAAACCAGGAGCGTACAGCTGCCCTAACCCAACACAAACAGGCAGAGTCACAAGTATAGCACACAACACACTTTTATTCAGAGTTTGGGAGTGCTTTTTCCTTGCTCCCCAGAGGACAGCACTTTACAAAACAGTAAAGTACACTGCTCACAGTCCTTTTCTTCTCTTTGCCTCTCTCTCAGTCCTTCCGCCTCTGCTCTCTTTCCGGCAAGCTTCATATTCCTCCTCCCGACTCTGGCTCCACAAATGGAGTGAAGCAGCTCCTTTTAAGTAGCTCCTGGGAGACCCCCTCGTGGTTCATCAGCTTTTTCTAGAATCACTCCCACGTGTGATGGAAGTTCAAGTTAAGGCTCTGCAGCTGCCACTGGCTGCCCCCATGGAACCCAACAGGACTGTACCAAACTCCAACTCCCAGCAAGCCCTGCAGGAATCTATGGTGCCAGAGCCACCCAGGAGTGCTGCCCTGTAGCATTCCTAGGAAGGTAGTGCCATGTGAATACTCTCTCCCCCGGTCCTTCCATCCAGTTGGCATCCCGGCTGGGTGATGACTGTGACTGCTTGTCACAATATATGTATATATATATTTATGTGTGTGTGTGTGTGTGTGTGTGTGTGTGTGTGTATTTGTATCTATGTATGTACTGGCAGTGGTGTTTACATGCAAAAGATGTTTTTTTTGACCAGTAGAGTAGTGGACACTGTTTTAGGCAGACACATTTGGTGTTGCTTTTTCTCTGTTTGTGCCTCCTCACTAAGCAAGAAGGTCAGTTTATATCTGTTGTTATGCATGTCTCTGAGGAAGTGAATGAAATGGTCCCTGGACAATACTGCATTAATTAATTTTGTTTCCACCCTCCTCTCCTCACACTGCTAAAAAACAAACATCCTGAATTTAATATTGTGCCCTCTCATGGTTAACAAAAACTGTAATATTCCTTACAAGGGCAGTATAACTGTTTAGCTACTTTTATTAATTTTTCTATGAGCAATTGAAATAATTAGTGTGTAGTGATACCTGAGTTGACAGCTTTGTGATTTATAGTTCATACTGTAAAAACAAAATGTTTTTGATTAATTGATGCATTGTGAAATAGACTTATAAATCATGAGTGAATTGTACAACTGTTCACTAAATTCTGCAGTGGGAGCACTGACAGGTTCAGTGACTCAGTCAGGTACACACAGACTATGGAGAGCAAACCTGCTACCTTGTGGTTTATAGTCCGAAGCTTTAACCAGCAGACCACACTGACAGTTGATAGTTACCTTTTCTATGTCTTCCAATTTTGATGGTGTCACACCTGAGTCTTGTGAGTTGAGATGACATCTGCTTATTCAGGTGCTAATTTGTGAATGACAAATCATACTGATTCTCATTTAGATGCAGCTCCCTACAAGATTATCTCATTCTTTATTTTGAGAAGTAGGAAGGAGAAAGAAGTGTATACTGTGTATATTTTACATATAGATCTATCTATCTATCTATCTATCTATCTATCTATCTATCTATCTATCTATCTATCTATCTATCTATCTATCTATCTATCTGTCTGTCTGTCTGTCTGTCTGTCTGTCTGTCTGTCTGTCTGTCTGTCTGTCTGTCTGTTTTCAGAGTTTATATTTGTGTTAGCTTTGAGGAAACCAATATACTGTTAAAACAATGGGAAATAGCAGGCTATATCTAATCTA
This sequence comes from Erpetoichthys calabaricus, assembly GCF_900747795.2. Lineage (NCBI taxonomy): Eukaryota > Metazoa > Chordata > Cladistia > Polypteriformes > Polypteridae > Erpetoichthys > Erpetoichthys calabaricus. The sequence continues at coordinate 50,291,045 of NC_041411.2, read as the reverse complement.
TTCTTCTAATCCCTATAACTATAAATATCAATGCAACAATAGGCTAAAATGCAATAACTCATGGGGAATTTTGAAAGATTAAAACTGCCTCATTACCAGTTAAGACTATAAAATGACATTAAAAAATTAGAATCAATGTCTCTATGATGGGACAGTTAACTTTGTGAGCTGGAATGTTAAAGACCTAAATCACGAATTAAAGAGAAAGAAAGTATGCTCTCACCTAACAGGCTTAAACGCTAAAATAGTATTTTTACAAGAGACCCACTTACTAAGCAAGGATCAGTTCAGACTACAAAAAGACTGGACTGGCCAAATGTTCCATTCTAGCTTTATAAAGAAAACTAGAGGGGTGGGAATTCTCATACACAGAACAGTTCCATTTTTAGCATCAGATGTAGTATCGGACCCTGAAGGGAGATATGTGATGGTCATGGGCAACTTATATAACAGTAAAATGATTTTGATAAATGTTTATGCACCCAATGTCGATGATAAGGAATTCATGCAAAATCTATTTAATTCCGTTCCCAATGTGAACACTCATAAAATTATAATGGCTGGGGACTTTAATTGTGTTTAAAATCCACTCTTAGATAGGACTCCTGTGACAGGGGGGACGACATCTAATACTGCAAAGACAATTACACAGTTTTTAAATGATCACAACTTATCAGACCCCTGGAGGTTTCTTAACCCAAACTCAAGAACATATTCGTTCTACTCACCAGTGCATTATAGTTACTCAAGAATTGATTATTTTTTTATAGATAATAATTTCCTGCCTACAATTAAATCATGCAAATACGACACAATTGTTATCTCCGACCATGCCCCTCTAGTCTTGGAGCTAAAATCATTAAGCCCCTCACACTCACCTCGCAGATGGCACCTTAACCCTCTTCTATTGGCAGATGAGAACTGCACAGAATTTATATCCAAACAAATCAGCTTCTTCCTAGAGACAAACAGGCCCACAGAGGTTTCTGCAGGAACACTCTGGGGAAACTCTAAAGGCCTTCTTAAGAGGACAGATTATTTCATATCTTTCCCACAGAAATAAATTAGAAACCAAGAAAGTGTCAGAGCTAAGAAGCGAAATTACTAGAATAGATGAAGAACAAGAAAGGCGTCCAAGTGAAGCTCTCCACAGGAAAATGCAGGCCCTGCATACAGAACTTAACATCTTAACAACTAAAGAAACTGAACTTATTTATAAGTCTAGACATCATTACTATGAACATGGAGAAAAAGCTAATAAGCTTTTAGCTCAACAAATTCACAAACAAGAAGTTCGCAATGCAATACCAGTAATCACCAACACGAATGGAAAAGAAATTATTGACCATAAAAATATAATGCACGCATTTAGAGATTATTATAAATCCTTATATTCTACTGAGCTCAAAGAAGACAACACACAATCTAATGCATTTCTGGATACATTACAGACACCACAAATAGATGCTTTAAGTGCTGAGGAACTGGATAAACCTCTAACGCTAACAGAATTACTAGATGCTATAAAGTCACTACAAAGCGGGAAATCAGCAGGCCCTGATGGTTACCCCGTAGAATTTTATAAGAAATTCTCCACTCAGCTAGCTCCCCTCTTATCGGCAACATTTACAGAAGCTAGAGACAACCAAATACTACCTCAAACATTTCGTCAAGCATTAATCACAGTCTTTCCTAAACAAAATAAGGACTTGTTACAATGTGCATCATACAGACCAATTTCACTCCTGAATAATGATGTTAAAATACTCTCAAAAATTATAGCTAGAAGGATGGAGAAAGTGCTGCCCTCGGTAATATCACAGGATCAAACTGGATTTATTAAAGGCCGACATCTATCTTCCAATCTCCGACGCTTGTTTAATGTTATATATTCACCAGCAAAATCAAACACCCCAGAGATATTACTATCATTAGATGCAGAAAAAGCATTTTATATGATTGAATGGAACACCTTTTCACTGCATTGGAGAAATTTGGGTTTGGCCCGAATATTTGTGCATGGATCAAACTACTGTATACCAATCCAGAAGCTTCAGTTTGTATTAATAACATTTGCTCAGACTACTTTAAACTAGAATGTGGTACCAGACAAGGATGTCCCTTGTCGCCACTGCTGTTTGCAATCGCCATTGAACCACTGGCGGTTCACTGCCGAAATTCTTATCAGATAAAGGGGATTGTCAGAGAAGGACTGGAACAGAAAATTTCTCTATATGCAGATGATATGGTTTTATATATATCAGACCCAGAAAACACTGTCCCTGCAGTTTTAACAGCACTAACAGAATTTCAAAAGATATCTGGTCTTAAAATTAATATGAATAAAAGTATTCTCTTTCCAGTGAATTCACAAGCATACAATATTAGACTGGACACCCTACTTTTTACCATAGCAGATCAGTTTAAATACCTAGGGGTAAATATCACAAGTAAACATAAAGCTCTTTATCAACAAAATTTTGCCTTCTGTATGGAAAAAATTAAGCAAGACTTGCATAGATGGTCAACCCTTCATCTCACTCTAGCTGGAAGAATTAACATTGTTAAGATGAATATCCTTCCTAAACTTCTTTTTTTATTTCAAAACATTCCAATATATATCAATAAATCGTTTTTTAAACAGTTAGATTCAACAATAACCTCATTCATTTGGAACTCAAAACACCCACGTATCCGAAGAGCAACCCTACAAAGACCTCAGGCAGAAGGTGGCATGGCTTTACCTAATTTTCAGTTTTATTACTGGGCAGCAAACATACAAGCCATAAAAACCTGGACACAAAAAAATGAACATACACAGGCTTGGTCCGCAATAGAAGTAAAATCCTGTAGTACTTCTTTATACTCCCTGCTCTGCTCTCCAATAAATGCAAGTTATCGCTAATATACTAATAACCCAATTGTGCTTTACTCACTCAGAATATGGAACCAAATTAGAAAGCATTTTAAGATGGAAAATCTTTTATCGGTGGCACCTCTGCAAGAGAACCACCTCTTTCAACCCTCGCAAACATATCCAGTTTTTAACACCTGGAAAAGTTTTGGGATTAAAATGCTCAGAGATCTTTATATTGACAACATATTTACATCTTTTGAACAATTACGTTCAAAATTCAACCTCCGAGCTACACATTTCTTTCACTATCTTCAAATTAGAAATTTTGTTAAACAGAAATTGCCCGATTTCCCCCACCTCACACCCCCCACAATGCTGGAAAAAATACTGCTCAATTTCGAGGAATTAAACACCATTTTCGCAATATATAAAATCCTATTAGAGTCCCTACCTTTCAAATATCCAAGAGGACATTGGGAAGAAGATCTCTTAATCAATATATCAGAAATGGAGTGGAAGGTAGCAAAGCAGAGAATTCACTCGAGCTCCATATGCGCAAAGCATAGAATTATTCAAATAAAAATTATATATTGAGCTCATCTGTCTTGCTTAAAACTGTCCAAAATGTTTCCAGGGCAAGATCCACCTGCGAACGCTGCAACCAAGCTCCTGCCTCACTGGGTCACATGTTCTGGGCCTGCACCAAACTTACATCATTTTGGACCAAAATATTTAAGTGCCTTTCAGACAGCCTTTGGGTCACAATCCATCCTAACCCATTAACAGCTCTGTTCGGTGTTCTTCCAGATGGACTTGAAGTGGAGAAGGACAAGCAAATGGTGATTGCATTCACTACACTTGTGGCACGCAGACTTATTCTGTTAAATTGGAAGAATCCTAACTCTCCTCTGATAAGTCAGTGGGAAACCGATGTTTTATATTATTTGAAATTGGAAAAAATCAAATTCTCAGTTAGAGGATCTGTACAAAATTTTTTCAAAACCTGGCAGGATCTAATCAATATTATTTTAGAATAAGAGAAATAACTATTACCACATTTAATTCCCTTCTCCATCTCTTATTTACATATATATTTATTTCTCCCTTTCTTTTGTTTATTGTTGCCTTATTAAAAAGCCCTAAGCAATTCTCCTTTGGCTAAGCTCTCCTTCTCAGGGGTGGGGTTTGATTTGTCTTCAATTTTGCTTGGTTATAAATTGATCTGTTTGTATGGAATGATTACAATAAAAATTAATAAATAAAAAAAAAAAAAAAGGGAAATGTTGGGGTTGGGTGGTTAGTAAGCAGAGGTGTAAAATAATAAAGTGCAACTACTTTACTATTTAAGTACATTTTCTAGAAATTTGTAATTTACCTGAGTAAATTTAATTTAGGGCTGCTTATACCTTACTATATTTTTAGTTCATACTTTTTACTTTGTTACATTTTCCACGAAGACCTTATTCCTGATTAAATACACCAAACTGCATCAAACTACACTGCTCAAAAAATGAATGGAACTTAATCATCACAGTCTAACACCAACTCAGGTAAGCTTCAGGGGTATCAATCTGTCCAGTTAGGAAGTATAAGCCATTGTGAATCAACTTCACCTGGTTTGGTGCAAGTGAAAGTGACAACAGGGGCACTGGGGAGGCAACAGCAAGACAACCCCAGAAATGTAATGGTTTTGCAGGTGGTGGCCACAGACCTCTGCCCTGTCCTTATTGTTCCTGAGTGATTCTTTTCTAGTTCTAGGTTGCACAAGTAGTCCAGCTCCTCCATCGCAAGAAGGTCTTATGAGCATGGCCAGTCATTGGCTCAATGCCTTTGTCATCCAGGAACCGCCTACACACTCTGGCCACACAAGGCCGGGTAGAGTTTTTTTGAACAGTATATTATAAATTCATAAAAGAAACCTATCAGGTGTATAGTTAATTTAGGTTATAGTTCATCTTTGCTCCAATACAGCCCATAGAATGCCATTTATCATTAATAAAAGGTGCCAGAGCACATTTTCCACTGGTCATTTGTTCCCATACTTCCCACTCACTATTAGGACATAGAAACTTAAAAGTTAATTTATCCACTGTCATATCTGAACACTGTTCAGATTTGTTAAATGCAATGCTGATTCATATATGAAGCAGTGCCTTCTGTGCCTGCCAGCATCTAAAGAAATCTTTGCTTTCAAGAATTTGCCTTCAAATTTAGAGGAGTATGTTGAGGTAAGCACTTTTTTCCTGTTCTTTAGTAATCTTGTATGGAATCATTGAAGTCCCAAAAAGTGTTCTCTTTTAAATCTTCTGTGTGCAGAATTTTAAGGGCGCACAAGTAATATTTTGAAACCACAAGTTACCCTAAGTTCTTGTCTATAAGCCGCGGCTTATCTAAGGAAAAAAGTTGTGAAAATGAAAAAATAGAATATCGGCTTATACATAAGTCCGGCTTATACATCCATCGCGGGGGTTGCGTTCCAGAGCCACCCGCGAAATAAGAATATCCGCGAAGTAGAAACCATATGTTTATATGGTTATTTTTATATTGTCATGCTTGGGTCACAGATTTGCGCAGAAACACAGGAGGTTGTAGAGAGACAGGAACGTTATTCAAACACTGCAAACAAACATTTGTCTCTTTTTCAAAAGTTTAAACTGTGCTCCATGACAAGACAGAGATGACAGTTCCGTCTCACAATTAAAAGAATGCAAACATATCTTCCTCTTCAAAAGGAGTGAAGCAAACAAATCAATAGGGCTGTTTGGCTTTTAAGTATGCGAAGCACCGCGGCACAAAGCTGTTGAAGGCGGCAGCTCACACCCCCTCCGTCAGGAGCAGACAAAGAGAGAGAGAGGGAGAGTTTGTTTTTCAGTCAAAAATCAATACGTGCCCTTCGAGCTTTTAAGTATGCGAAGCACTGTGCAGCATGTCTTTTCAGGAATCAGCTTTACAAAAGATAGCAACGTGAAGATAATCTTTCAGCATTTTTAGACGAGCGTCCGTATCGTCTAGGTGTGCAAACAGCCCCCCTGCTCAATCCCCATACGTCAGGATCACAGATAGTCAGCGCAAGAGTGAGAGAAAAGTAAGCAATCTAGCTTCTCAGCCATCTGCCAATAGCGTCCCTTGTATGAAATCAACTGGGCAAACCAACTGAGGAAGCATGTACCAGAAATTAAAAGACCCATTGTCCGCAGAAATCCGCGATATATATTTAAATATGCTTACATATAAAATCACAATTTAAATGACCGCTACGCGCTCGTGTTGACTCGGCGACGCCCAGAGCAGAAAGAACGCGCTCCGGCCGCTCCAACCGCGCCATGCGGGGAGTGAGAGAGACGCCAATATCTCACACTCTCTCCCCCCTTAAAGAAATTAAATGGGCGCGAGTGAGACCACTGACCTCCCTCCCTTCTATTAGTTATAGGTTATAGTACATTCGGCTTATCCATGAGTCCGGCTTATCTATGATACGATTTTATTTTAAAAATTCGTATGATTTTTGGTCTCCGGCTAATACATGAGTCCGGCTTATAGACAAGAACTTAGGGTACATATTATGCAAACAATATCCACATGTTGTATGCTTAAGAAATTGCAATAATTCTTTGGCCTGTGAGGGGTGATGGGAGCGTCCCTGTGCCTGGTGGGCTGAATGGAATGATACCAAAGTCTTTCTATCCATTGTCATGTGAGAGCTAATAAAAGCAAAGTTAAGTATTTTTGTTTCTACCTTATGGAATTTGAGCTCAGGGAAAGCTAACAGAACACTGCCCTACAATGACTAAGAAAAGTACAGGTGATTTATAAAGTGAATATTCTAGTTTTGTTTGCAAAGGTGAACTTTTAGAAGCAACATATTTTGTCTTGTCAATTTATTGGAGATATACAACACATCTTTTATTCTATCATCCACTGAGCTGCATCACGTGTGATATATTCTCTAAGCTGTCTTTATTATTATTCCTTTACGAGATTCAGATGAGAGCGGTTAAATTTAACAGAGTGGACCCAGTCCAGAACATTCTTCAGTAGAATATTGACTCTCAGATTTGTAATTGCCATTTTATTATGCCCTATTAAAGTTTAATTATCGTAGTATAATATTAACGCAAGTTGGTTTAATGGTTGGTTGCTTGCTTTTCATCAGAGATAATTTATGTGGGTTTTGTAATGGTTTTTATGCTGATTTCAAGTCTGTGTTTAGTTTTTCTCTAGCACGTCTAGTTTTTGTGATGAAGCTAATTATATATTGCATGATATTTGCTATAATCACCCTAAGTATATTACAAGATTTAATGATAGTTGTCTGTATTTTTATATTACAGATGGCATTAACTGCGATTGTTTTCAGTTATCATGCCTAGAAATTGTATTAATCATCCAGATAGTTTATGTAATGTATGTGGTTCATTCACAAAGAAAAGGCAACATTGTTCAATTACCGCAGGTCTTAAGAAAATATACAAATTGTACTTTGGCTGTAAACTTGGTGAATGGGATAAATCTTCTGCTCCACATGTCATCTGTAGGAATGGATATTTATAGGTCCACAGATTAGGTCCGTTTTGCAGCATGATGGTTTTAAACAATCTCTCTCAGCAGCTGAGCTAGAAGCTTGGGAGGCATTCAAGTGGCTCTGTGAAAACATTCTAGGTGGCCATAAGTCTCCTGCATACAAGGGTGAGTTCAGAATCTGCTTGATTCATACCAGAAACCGGGTTGTCACATGTCATTGAAAATATACTTCTTGCACTCTCATCTAGTTCTTTCCAGAAAATCTTGGTATGATGAGTGACGAGCAAGGAGAATATTTTTCACCAGGGCATTCAGTTAATGGAGCGTTGCTACCAAGGTTTCTGGAATGAGAGTATGATGGCCGACTACTTCTGGATGGTGTACCGCGACAATCCAGACACAGTGTACACAAAATCTTCTCGTTTTTAAAGAAAAAGTACTAGCTGACTGACACCATTCAGTATATCTATGCCACAGTGTGACTTCACACTGAAGATGGTGAAACATTTACTTCATTGGTGCTTATGTTTTAGTAAAAGATACATGCAAGTGTACTGTAAACTAACAATACTTATAACTCAAAAAGTTGATGTGACTGGAAAAGACAGAAAGCAGTCCTGAAATCACTTAGAAAAGTATGTTGTGGTCTCTGATGATTACCAAAAACTATTTTTTGTTGCCTTTGTGTTGCAAAGGGCATCCTCCCATCCCCAACACAGACAGTCAAGACACAACTTTGCCATGCAACACACAGTTTATTTGTTCAAAACACAGTCCAGCACAAGCCCATATCACAGTTTGTCGCCAGTCCTTCCACCTCCACTCCTCCTCAAGAGTTTTGTCCGCTTCCTCCCAACTCTGGCCATTGAGTGGTGGTAACTAGTTCCTTTTATAGGGCACCCGAAAATAGTGAAAAATAGCCCAAAATACTGTGTTGGTTTTAAAAAATTAGCCCAAAAAACACAACTAATGAAAGGCCATTTTTTCCTAGTGAGAAAACCACAGACTTGGCAAAACTGGAGCTGGCACGACAGTGTAATACCTCCTGAGATGACAAGTTCACCCTCTAGTGACAAAGTGTTTTGTGACTTTTTATATATATATTGTGGAGACTGGCCCGGACACAGACAGGTGGACACCGATGGTTCAAGCACCAACACACGTATATTATGCATAATTATTTACAAAGTGCGCACACACAACCCGGTGCCCCTGCATCAATCACCCGTCAAGTCCTGGCCTCTCAAAATGCCTGTACTCTTCTGGTCCACCTCCACTCCTCTCCTCCGAGCTCCGTCCTCTTCCAACCGACTCTAGCCATCGAATGGAGGGAGGCAGCCTCTTTTATATTCACCCGGACGTGCTCCAGGTGCCTCCCAATGAGCTTCTGTTGGCACTCCCTGGTGTGGCGGAAGTGCCGGCTTTGCACCTGGAAGCAATCCAGGTGTCCCTGGTCTTCGTCCCCCCAGCACTTCCGGGTGTAACGGAACTGATTTGGACCAGGGCTCTTCATGGATTTTGGGCACTCCTGGCGGTGACCACGGGCCCCTATAGGGTTGAGCTTCCATTCTCTTTTGCCATGGTCCCAATAGTCACCAGGGCGGTCGACCCCTTGTGGTCCAGAGGAGGCGTAATCCCTCCTTCGGTCCTTCTGGGTGTCCCGGCTGGGTACCACCCCCAGCCGCTCACCACAATATATATATATATATATATATATATATATATATATATATATATATATATATATATTGTAATGGATGGTCGAATCTTCAGCCCCACCCGGAAGTGCAATTAGAACCAGGTGGTCAAGCAAGTGGAATGCTTCCGGGTGGGTTATAAAAAGGGCCAGCCACCACCACTCAGAGAGCCAGAGTTGGGAGGAAGGAGACGACGCTTGTGGAGGAGTGGTGGTGAAAAGAAAGCATTGTTGTGTGGTGTGGAAAAGACTGCTTTTGGGACTGTGTATTGCCTGTGGGTCACGGGGAAGACGTGCGCCCACGGGTGAAGAGAAAAATAAAAGTCCTTGTGCTTTATACGTGCCTCTGTGTTCTTCTGTGCTGGGTCAAACACCTATATAGCGCCTTTCTACTATATATATATATATATATATATATATATATATATATATATATATATATATATATATATATATATATATATATATATGTATATATATATACAGGTAGTCCCCAGGTTACGGACACCAGACCTACGACTTACAAACAAGGCCGCAGCTGTGACGCATGTGCCTCATTAACTGCTGCTCCGTCATCTTTGGCCAGAGGACGCTGCAAGCAGTGGCTGGAGGGGTGCGATTTCGCTGCTCACGCAGTGTAGTGTCCCTGTGTCCCTCGGGCGGCTCCCGGCGGTAAGCGAACGGTGATCCGTGGTCCATAGTCACTGGGGCCACAGCTATTGCTCGTGTGCAGGACAGAGGCTTAATGGGGCGGTTCGCTGTCTGCCCACTACGCTGCCGCAGCTACTTCTCCTGACTGGACGCAGGCTGGATGGAGCGGTGTAGGGCGTTTCACTGCCCACCCAATACACAAGTCTCCCCCCGAATTGTTGTCAGTGTGCAGCCGGGAGGTAGAATTGTATTGCTGAATGGGGGTGGTGGTGGGCAATTCACTACACGCTTTTCGCTGCACCGTGTTCGTTCTTGGTGGGCGGACGCACGCTGCAGGCTGCATACTGTAGTGGAGGTGACTGTGTGGTGGGTGGGTGGTGAACTGCCCCTCGCTACTCCCATTCATTCTCAATAGCAAGCCTGCTTGTACTGTTACGTACATAGCAGGAAGTTGTCTCTTGTCAGTACACCAGACGTGCTGACGACGGATGCCTGCCTGCTGTGATAGCTGTACAGTGCTGTGCAGAAGAGCTCATCTTAACCTTTTGTCTTACCCTTCAAGAATGTCTCTGAAACACAAATCTGATGCAAGTGCTGGTGATACAGTAAAGAAGAGAAAAACCATCACCATTGAAAATAAAGTAGAAATAATAAAAGGTCAGAGAGAGGTGAAACTATATTATTCATTGGCAGAGCACTTGGTTACAGTCGGTCAACAATAGCATTTATTAAAATAATGTACCTGTTCCGTCTTACATACAAATTTAATTTAAGTACAAACCTACAGTCCCTATCTTGTACGTAACCCGGGGACTGCCTGTATACAGTGCATCCGGAAAGTATTCACAGCGCATCACTTTTTCCACATTTTGTTATGTTACAGCCTTATTCCAAAATGGATTAAAATTCATTTTTCTCCTCAGAATTCTACACACAACACCCCATAATGACAACATGAAAAAAATTTACTTGAGATTTTTGCAAATTTATTAAAAATAAAAAATTGAGAAAGCACATGTACATAAGTATTCACAGCCTTTGCCATGAAGCTCAAAATTGAGCTCAGGTGCATCCTGTTTCCCCTGATCATCCTTGAGATGTTTCTGCAGCTTCATTGGAGTCCACCTGTGGTAAATTCAGTTGATTGGACATGATTTGGAAAGGCACACACCTGTCTATATAAGGTCCCACAGTTGACAGTTCATGTCAGAGCACAAACCAAGCATGAAGTCAAAGGAATTGTCTGTAGACCTCCGAGACAGGATTGTCTCGAGGCACAAATCTGGGGAAGGTTACAGAAAAATTTCTGCTGCTTTGAAGGTCCCAATGAGCACAGTGGCCTCCATCTTCCGCAAGTGGAAGAAGTTCGAAACCACCAGGACTCTTCCTAGAGCTGGCCGGCCATTTAAACTGAGCGATTGGGGGAGAAGGGCCTTAGTCAGGGAGGTGACCAAGAACCCGATCGTCACTCTGTCAGAGCTCCAGAGGTCCTCTGTGGAGAGAGGAGAACCTTCCAAAAGGACAACCATCTCTGCAGCAATCCACCAATCAGGCCTGTATGGTAGAGTGGCCAGACGGAAGCCACTCCTTAGTAAAAGGCACATGGCAGCCCGCCTGGAGTTTGCCAAAAGGCACCTGAAGGACTCTCAGACCATGAGAAAGAAAATTCTCTGGTCTGATGAAACAAAGATTGAACTCTTTGGTGTGAATGCCAGGCGTCACATTTGGAGGAAACCTGGCACCGCTCATCACCAGGCCAATACCATCCCTACAGTGAAGCATGGTGGTAGCAGCATCATGCTGTGGGGATGTTTTTCAATGTCAGGGACTGGGAGACTAGTCAGGATAAAGGGAAAGATAACTGCAGCAATGTACAGAGACATCATGGATGAAAACCTGCTCCAGAGCGCTCTTGACCTCAGACTGGGGCGACGGTTCATCTTTCAGCAGGACAATGACCCTAAGCACACAGCCAAGATATCAAAGGAGTGGCTTCAGGACAACTCTGTGAATGTCCTTGAGTGGCCCAGCCAGAGCCCAGACTTGAATCCAATTGAACATCTCTGGAGAGATCTTAAAATGGCTGTGCACCGACGCTTCCTATCCAACCTGATGGAGCTTGAGAGGTGCTGCAAAGAGGAATGGGCGAAACTGGTCAAGGATAGGTGTGCCAAGCTTGTGGCATCATATTCAAAAAAACTTGAGGCTGTAATTGCTGCCAAAGGTGCATCAACAAAGTATTGAGCAAAGGCTGTGAATACTTATGAACTGTACATGGGATTTCTGTTTTTTTATTTTTAATACATTTGCAAAAACCTCAAGTAAACTTTTTTCACGTTGTCATTATGGGGTGTTGTGTGTAGAATTCTGAGGAAAAAAATGAATTTAATCCATTTTAGAATACAGTAATCCCTCCTCCATCGCGGGGGTTGCGTTCCAGAGCCACCCGCGAAATAAGAAAATCCGCGAAGTAGAAACCATATGTTTATATGGTTATTTTTATATTGTCATGCTTGGGTCACAGATTTGCGCAGAAACACAGGAGGTTGTAGAGAGACAGGAACGTTATTCAAACACTGCAAACAAACATTTGTCTCTTTTTCAAAAGTTTAAACTGTGCTCCATGACAAGACAGAGATGACAGTTCCGTCTCACAATTAAAAGAATGCAAACATATTTTCCTCTTCAAAGGAGTGCCCGTCAGGAGCAGAGTCTCAGAAAGACAGAGAGTAAATCAAACAAATCAATAGGGCTGTTTGCTTTTAAGTATGCGAAGCACCACGGCACAAAGCTGTTGAAGGCGGCAGCTCACACCCCCTCCGTCAGGAGCAGAGAAATAGAGAGAGAGAGAGAGCCAGAGTAAAACAAAGTCAAAAATCAATACGTGCCCTTTGAGCTTTTAAGTATGCGAAGCACCGTGCAGCATGTCCTTCAGGAAGCAGCTGCACACAGAAGGTAGAAACGTCCCTATCGTCTAGGTGTGCGAACAGCCCCCTACGTCAGCAAAAGAGAGAGAGAGAGAGAGAGAGAGAGAAAGTAAGCTGGGTAGCTTCTCAGCCATCTGCCAATAGCGTCCCTTGTATGAAATCAACTGGGCAAACCAACTGAGGAAGCATGTACCAGAAATTAAAAGACCCATTGTCCGCAGAAACCCGCGAAGCAGCGAAAAATCCGCGATATATATTTAAATATGCTTACATATAAAATCTGCGATGGAGTGAAGCCGCGAAAGGCGAAGCGCGATATAGCGAGGGATCACTGTAAGGCTGTAACATAACAAAATGTGGAAAAAGTGAATACTTTCTGGATGCAACGTGAATAAAGTTTACCTCTCAGGTTGGATGGGAAGCGTCGGTGCACAGCCATTTTAAGATCTCTCCAGAGATGTTCAATCAGATTCAAGTCTGGGCTCTGGCTGGGCCACTCAAGGACATTCACAGAGTTGTCTTGAAGCCACTTCTTTGATATCTTGGCTGTGTGCTTAGGGTCATTGTCCTGCTGAAAGATGAACTGTCGCCCCAGTCTGAGGTCAAGAGCGAACTGGAGCAGGTTTTCATCCGGATGTCTCTGTACATTGCTGCAGTCATATTTCCCTTTATCCTGACTAGTCTCCCAGTCCCTGCAGCTGAAAAACATCCCCACAACATGATGCTGCCACCACCATGCTTCATTGTAGGGATGGTATTGGCCTGGTGATGAGCGGTGCCTGGTTTCCTCCAAACGTGACGCCTGGCATTCACACCAAAGAGTTCAATCTTTGTATCATCAGACCAGAGAATTTTCTTTCTCCACTGACCTTGGAGTCCGCCCGGCTTTCTTCCTCCCCATACTGGCTCTGACAGGGTTATGGAGCCTCCAGAGTGTTGCGGCCTCTCTGCCGCAGGTTGTGCGCTTCTGTGGTGTTGTGGGGTGTGCACTTTGAGCTCCCGTATAGTGTGCATGCCTCGCGTTGCTGTGCCAGGTCGCCACACAAAGAAAAATTGCAGGTTCCTGCCTCAAGGACGATCAGGAATCCTGCCGACTATGCCAGTGTGGAATTAGTGCTCTGTTGGCACCGACTCGACACAGACTGACAACGGAGGCACAGGTGAAAATGAAACAAAAATATTTATTTTCTTCATCTGGGGGCCATGTCTTCCCTGTGTTCCCCAGCCCTAACACAGTCCCCAAAAACACACCAAGCAAAATAAAACACTCCAACACACTCTTCTTATCCTCCACTCCTCCCAGGCAGCTTTTTCAATTTTCTCCCAACTCGGGCGCCTGGAGTGGTGACTGTCGGCTCCTTTTATAGCCCACCCAGACTCGTTAAGCTGTGCAGCTCCCCCTGGCAGTGGCCACAGAGCCCAACAGGAATGAGCTCTGGTGTTCCAAAATTGTGGCCCTGATGCAACCTAGGGGGCTGCCACCAAGTGTTCCGGGGGACGTAGCGTGAATCCCATGGCTGCTCCCCCAGGTTGGCTAGTCTGCAAACATCCACCACGTCCCCTCAGTTGCAATAAGCAACTCATAGATAAGTGATACAGTATCTATCAAATAATACAAAAAGTGCACAACACATGTTCTATCCTTATCGGGGCTTGTTAGGTGTGCACACTTTTGCATCCCCTTATTTGGATTGAACTTCAGACATCAGCACCTGAGGCAAAGCCTCTGACATTGTGTCACCGTGGCTGGTTTGCGTAGTTAACAGGGTGAAGATCAGAGTACAGTATTACATTCTTAGTTCTGAATCGCAGTCTGATTATTCAGGTGGTTACCTACCAGGTAAAGCTTGAGGTTGGTTGGCCATATATATATATATATATATATATATATATATATATATATATATATATATATATATATATATATTGTAGCAGTTGAGGCTTGTGTCCACCTCTCGAACCCTCAGGTACCACTCTGATGACCAGGTGAATGTATAATAATATTTCTTTTTATTATAATACTGTGCACAAAGCACCCTCCACTCCACGCTCATTAAACAATAAACAATTCTCTCAATAACTCTCCTCCTCGCCCAGACACGTCGCCACCCTACCTCCCAGCTCAGCTCCGTGTTCTGGGGTTCCCAGAGTCCTTTTATAGCCCCTGACCCGGAAGTGGCTCCAAGCCAAACCCACAAGTCCGTTTTCCTTCCGGGTCAGGGCAAACAGTCCTTTTCTTCATCCCGGGAGCACATCGCTTCTTCCAGTCACGTGACTGAGATGCACTCCCGGGTTATAGGACATGCCAGAGCCCACTAGCCCTCCTACAGCGACTCCTGGTGGCCCCCAAGGTATCCAGCAGGGCTGTGTCACAACACTACAAAGTCCATGAGGCCCTGCTGGAACTCGGGGCACAAATATGCTGTCCGGAGGGCTCCTCCTAGCGGCCTGGGGGTGACGACCGGAGTCCATAGCCGGTCGTCTGTCACAATATATATATATATAATATACTAGTCATTTAGCCCGTTACAATAACAGGCGCTAGAACGGTAGTGCATAAACATTAGTAGGAACAGTCTATATTAAATGGCAAGGGACTTTGACCTCATTCTTTTTGTTGATCATATTTTTCTTTCTTTCAGCCTTTCTTTTGTTGATGTTTACTTGCTGAGCTGACCGTTCTTCGTGGGCTGCCACCATGAATTGTGTGTCTTTAATTTTCTGTGGCAGTAATACTGTCTTGTACGTCCGCTGGCTTGTACGTCCGTAATATACCCTTAATTTTCTCTGGCGGTAATACAGGCGTGCGCATCGGTAATATGCCTTTAATCTCCTCTGACAGTAATACTGGCTTGTATATGGCTGTAATATGCGTCACTGTATTGTGTACCTTTAATTTCCTCTCGCAGTAATACTGGTTTGTATATCTGTAAAACGCCTGTGACTTTCTCTGACAGTAATATTGCGCATTGCACCACGCCCCGCACATGCGCACTTCACCAGAAGACACACACACACGGACACCTGGACGCACAAAGGGATTTTATTAAAGAGGATATATATATATATATATATAATTTGGGAGGGAAGGCGAATACTAATTCTAGCAAACTGTATACATTATTTTTTTTTTTAGTCTGTGACCAGGTGTCATACTTATCTAGGAGTCTTCAGCTGTGTCTTCAGGGTTTAGCTGGTTCTCTGTGAAATGTTCAGATTCAAGCCACTGGTTAGAGGATGAGCGTCAAGCTGTTGTTTTTTTCTCCCAGTCAGATATCAGCTTTTATTCCTAATGTACAATATATTTCCATTTTACTGATGGATTTGTTTACTCTTTTGCCCTAGAAAACCAGTTATTCTTTTTTGTTGCTGTAAAACACTCCATCAGTTCATTTAGAATGTGTGAGATGGTCTTTCTAATCCTGTACTTTAGTTCTAACCTCCTCTAATTAATAATGCACAAACTTAATTGAATCAAAATGACATATTCTCAACTACTTACCACCATCCTTTCCTACTGTCGTTTTTTTTTCTGCTTTTTTGCTCGAGACGTGTAAATCCTCTTCACTATTTATGAAAATGGTGGTCATTGCATTTAACATTACTAAAAAACTAAAGTTCATTACAAACATTGTAATAATGGAGATTGGGACCCCATTTCGAGGAGGTGGGGTTCAAACTGTGCTGTTGTAGTTGTTGATGCCAAACTTCAAGGGGTGGGAGTTCCTGCAGAATGGTTATTGCAATAAATATCTATGTAAATATATACCCTTGAGGGCCCCTCTCAGTTCAGGCCCAAGGCAATTGCCTGCTTTTCCTGTCTGGTTGCTACACCTCTGGCTTCAGGCATCCAAGAGGGAACCATTTTAACATAATTCATAAACAGACTGATTTAGTTATTGGCTGCTTGTGCATATACTGTACCATAAAAAGTATTTCTTACTGTAAAAACCTGTCTATGGAGACCTACGGAACTACAGTTCCTCATAAAAATACTGAGGGAATACAAAGCAACCTGTTAACAAAAGTGACTGAGAATTTTGGACAACTCAATGCCTGCTCGGCTCTTTTACAGGGAGAAACTTGTCGTATTCACTCAAGAAGGATGTGCAGATTACATGGGGAACTGGTAGAGCCTCACCCCAGTGGGGCAACCTGGAGTAAAACCATTTTATGAGACCCCTTAGAATTGAACATTTTGATAAACTTCACTCTAAAAGAAAAAAACCTGTGAAGAAAATTTAAAAGAAAAATGGACTCAGACTGCTGTTTTAACTCAATAGTGAGTGTTGTGATGTAAGATTTTGCATATAACTTATAAATATTTTGTATGTCTTTATTTGTAATTTAGGCAAAGCAATGTAATTTAGAGTCCCCCCCCCCCCCCTTTAGGAATGGGTCTCTTTGAATTTTAAGACAGAGATTGGGGGGGGGGGGGGGGGGCATGTGCCTTAAATCAGTTTGGCGAGTGTTTCTCTGCTAAAGTCTTTCAACCCCCACAAGGAAGCTAAGCTGTACTTTAACATATGATTTTGGGGGATGGCAGGTGTTAAGATTTTCTTTGCCCCATTGGTATGAAGCATGGCTGTTTGTAATTGGCTTCTATCAGAAGCTTTTAAGTACCATGATGTCCTATTGGCTGTAGGGGTTGGACAGAGAATCTATAAATCTACTTGTTTAACCACATTCTCTCTCTCATACTAACCAACATATGATGAAGAAGTATCTCTCTTACCAAACTGATGAAGACCATCACACCATGAACTGAAGGAGACAACACAATGGAGAGCATAACTCGGCAGCCATATTGAGGCAGGCAATGCAGCCTGTTCTGAAGAAAGCTGAATGATGCTTTAACTAGAGACATTTTTAAGTAACTAACAAGTCTGTGTGCCGCCTGAAACTACACATCACCATTTAATCAGGTTGTATGGTTGCCAATATTCAAATGTACTTTGCATATTGTTGCTATTTATGATTATTATCAATAATACATTATTTTATGTGTCACTTAACTCCTGCTTGTCTTTTAACTACTCCTAATTGCCTGAGGTTCTAGATATAGAAGGGAAGGTGGGGATAAGTTATATACTATAATACCTTATAAACAGTGGTAAGTCTGTGGGATTAGGCATTTTGACAAAGGCTATTTTTTAATAATACAATAGGGGAAAGTAGAGCAACATATTACTCTACCAAGATAAAACAATTGGCTTAGTCGGCAGGATTTTGGGGTAACCATGTTTTGCACCCTGTTTGCAAATACTTTTGATGTATATGTGTGTTTATGTATGTGAATTTTAGGGCATCCAGTGTACAAATGCGGTGGAAGTGAACATTGTTTGGTTACTGAATGGAATTCAACCAACAAAGTATAGAGACTTCATGTGTGTCACGAGGACACCCGCATGTTTGTTAGTGCTGGTGGTAGTGAGTCCCTAATTAAAGTACTAGGGAGTGATGGGACATGCGTGCGTCATTCATACGGCATTTAAGTGGTTAAAGTGTGTGAGAAGCAGCCCGGACACAGACAGATGGACATCATAAGTTCTCCCAACACACGTTTATTTACACTATTTACAGTTATTGCAGTCGCACAAACCCAGTGCCTCCAGAAAACCAATCCCCCAAAGTCCAGGCCTCCCCTTCCAATGCCTGCTTCCTTCAGGCTGCCTCCACTCTTCTCCACCAAAACATTGTCCACTCCTCGCCTGACTCTAGTCACTGTCTGAAAGGAGAAGGCCCCTTTTATGCACCTCCAGATGGGCTCCAGGTGCTCCCCGACACTCCTCCGCCGACACGCCCCTGTGTGGCGGAAGTGCCGGCTGCGCACCAGGAAGGACTCCGGGTGTCCCCTTTCTTCTTCCCCCCAGCATTTCCGGGTGTGGCGGAAGTGCTGAGGTCCAGGGCTCTCTAGGCACTGGGGAGCCCCCTGGCGGTGACCACGGGCCCCTACAGGGTTGGACTTCCAAACCCTGCACCCGTGGCCCCCAACACAACTAGGGCAGTCGCCCGGTCCTCTCGGGCTTCCTGGCTGGGTACCACCCCCAGCGGTCTGCCACAAGTGCTAGGGAGTGATGGGACATGTGTGCGTCATTCATACGCCATTTAAGTGGTTAAAGTGCTAGAGAGTGATGGGACATGCGTACATCATTCATACGCCACTTATTTGTTTAGAATCTTGGTGTATGTATGTGTATGTTTGCTTACAGGGGCAAAAGTAGGCCAACCCATAATGAATTTGGCAAATTGTATTAGAGTAAAATTGTAGACTCAGAAATGTCTAAATTTATATTAAAGTCAGCCATCTTCCAGTGGAGTGGCAGAAGTAAGCAGGCCAAAGCTAGGAAATGGAAACCTGTAGTGCAGGTAGAGAAAGCAGAAGCTGAGCTGAGCATGCCACAGAATGGATCGGAGCTGGAAGGATTAAAATTAGGAAAACATTAATCTGGTTTAAAGAAGACAGCTGCTGTTTTAAGAGGTTTACTATATTGTATTATTGGTAATAAGGAAGATCAGTATGAGAAAGAAAGTGAAAGTCGTGGAATGTTGTGTGAAAGTTTTGAAAGACATAACAGTTGGTGTGAAAATTGTGAAGTGCGAGCATGTAGAACACCCACTGCTGAAGTGGAAAGCACAGAAAGCAGGGGAAACAAGGAGAGAAAACCACCTATGGTGAAAGTTAGGGCAGTAGTAACCGAATCTGACTGGAACCCTAAAACATGGGTGGGTGACTTACATGAGACAGATGAGTGCTCAGATAAAGAGTGGGAATGTGAGTGTGAGGAAGAGGAGAGGGATGAAAGGAAGGGAAAACAGCAAGGGAGTTTACTTTCATTATTCTCCACTGCACCACAATCTCCAGATAATTCTGAGGTCTGTCCAGTGTTTAAAGAACATGCTACACTGATAGATATTTCACCATTGTTAGGAAAGGTAACCAGTGCTGCATTGAAATTTGATTTAGGACAAAGAAATCACATAGAAGGCAGAGAAGCTGGTGAGTGTGAATGGCAATTGTTGACTAGAGGGCATGAAATGGATAATGGCATATTGGTGCTGAGTGAAGATGTGTGGAATTTAAACAAGGAACAGTGGAAATAAAAGAAATTTGAGTGCTTGTGTGTGAAAGGTCTGAATGTGCTAGTGCAAGAATGCCTGAGTTGGAAAGAAAGTGCACTAGTTTAGGATTTGGTTTGAATGGATCAGGACAAGCCAAAGAACAAAGGATGGGGGATAATGCAGCAGGAAGGTTTGCAAACTCAGGCAGCAAATCAGGAATGCACAGGGATGTGAAAGTCCTAACAGCTCTGCTAGGCCAGTCAGCAATTAAAAAGCACACACACTTCGGTTCAGTAATTCGAAACCTGACTGACCAGTTGTTTAAAAAGACAGCCTATGAATCTCCAGGCAATAAAATGGAGAAAACTGAGCTGGTCTTGGGTAAAGAACAGAGGTCAGTTTTAAGAGAAATGCTGGATCTAGCACTTGGATTTTGGAGAGGTTTTAGCCCACAGTTTCAGGTAGCAGTTACCATAAAATAAAAAAAGGACACACAGGCAATGCAAAAAAAAAAAAAATAGAAGGGTAGTGCAGGAAGACAGGAAAGGGAAAATAGTAATTTCTTTTTCAATTTTCTGGCCTTTTGCAAAAGTGCTACTTCTATTATTTGAGGTTTTATGGACTTTGGGTTGGTGCAGGTAATAAATAGTGAAGGCAATTAGCAGAGTAAAATCCATGCAGGAGATTGGGTTACCATTAGCACACTGGAGCAGAGTGGCAGTGTGGCCAAGCTGTTCCA
Source organism: Erpetoichthys calabaricus (assembly GCF_900747795.2). NCBI lineage: Eukaryota > Metazoa > Chordata > Cladistia > Polypteriformes > Polypteridae > Erpetoichthys > Erpetoichthys calabaricus. The sequence goes on along the minus strand of NC_041411.2, from coordinate 50,270,592 downwards.
ATGAATGCCTGGAAGCAAAGTTTGAGTGTTGGCACCAGGTTAACAACCAAGAAGATGAGATGGACAGAAACTGCTTTGTCACCTTCCATTTTGCAGACCTGCATACATAGCAGAATGAAAAAAGAAAGAAGAAAAGACAACAAGCAAAGACTAAAGACAAAGGCAAAGATATGAAGAAGAACTGAAGAGACAGCAAGAAAAAGACACCGTCTGGGGTTTAAGTGAGTAACAAGTCCACAAGTCATGCAATAATAGGCTAGTCAGAATAGATATAGTTTAAAAAAAAGGTTTGTTCATTACTGCGGCAAATTTATATTCCAAGGGGTGGAAACTAAACAAACCAGTTAGGAATGCCAAAATAAGGGGATTCATTTTGGGTTCATAAAGTATACATTCTGGGTATCAATTAATTAAGTGGGATAATTAATATAAGTAATACTATTATTAAGGAAAATTAATACTAAGAAACTGTGGTGGGCTGGCGCCCTGCCTGGGGTTTGTTTCCTGCCTTGCGCCCTTGTGTTGGCTGGGATTGGCTCCAGCAGACCCCTGTGACCCTGTAGTTAGGATATAGCGGGTTGGATAATGGATGGATGAATGGTATACTACGAAAATTGGTGAACTGTTCAGGAAAGCAGGTGCAGCTAGTACATTTGCAAGTCATATAGGCTCCGATGTTTAGGTATAGTCTAACTGGGAAAATATGGAAGCCCTGCTGAGATTGTCAGCTGTGGTACAAGCAGAGGACCAGTTGGCCAATTCTGAACCGAGGTGTTTAGCACAACAAGTATGCATATGGTGAGCAAACAACTCTAGGGGTGGCCTACAGAGGGAATGATGAGGG